>NC_043717.1:85100671-85148516 GCF_006229205.1 Suricata suricatta
CAATAGCATTGCTGGGGATTTACCCAAGAGAGACAGAAATGCTGATGCATAGGAGCACATGTACCCCAATGTTCATAGCAGCAATGTCAACAATAGCCAAAACATGGAAAGAGCCTAAATCTCCATCACCTGACAAATGGATCAAGAAGATGTGGTATACATACACAATGGAGTACTACATGGCAATGAGAGGGAATGACATATGGCCCTTTGTAGGAAAGTGGATGGACCTTGAGGGTGTCATACTGAACGAAGTAAGCCAGGCAGAGAAGGACAGATACCATATGTTTGCACTCATAGGTCTAACAGGAAAACAGGAGAGACCTAATGCAGAACACGGGGGAGCGGAGGAGGGAGAGAGAGTTGGGGAGAGAGAGGGATGCAAAACTTGAGAGACTATTCAATGCTGAAAATGAACTGAGGGTTGAAGGGGCAGGGAGAAGGGGGAAAAGAGGTGGTGGTGATGGTGGAGGGCACTTATGGGGAAGAGCACTGGGTGTTGTATGGAAACCAATTTGACAATAAAATATTATGGGAAAAAAAAAGTTGCCTTGTACTGGCTTCGCTGGCTTAAAATCTTGGCTTAGTTTTTCCTTTTTCTTTCATTAGCTAAGTTGACCCCAGGCTATTTCCCTTGCTGCTACTAACCAGGTCACCCCAGTAATTCTCTCAATAGCCTCACAAAATGCATCTCAATAATTTGTGCATTACTCCCTTGCAAGGTATCTAGTGCATTCTCTATCCTCTCTATCAATTTAGAGAGGAGACCAAATAACTTCAATGACTCTGGGCACTTAGGGGTTAGGAGAAAAACCAGGGAACTCAAAAGACAGCCAATGTCTGTTTCCAATATTGTGTTGGTAGCCAGTTCTGTGGGGAGAAAAATAGCCCTGAATTACAGCATTTTCTTATTTCCATTATGTAAATACAGCCACGATGGCCAATTTCAAGCTACTAGTGTGATGTTGCTAAAATTTGCGAAGAAGTACTAACAATTGGCTTTCCCTATGAGCAGATTCCATATTTCATTGCTGCTTTGGGACAACCGCATAAATAATGACATGCTTTTCAACATGTTTATTTTTTTGACTTTAGTAAAATCTTAGGTCAGTGTTTCTCTAACTGTGGTCCTGCTCGTTGGACCACCAGCAGTTAACTGGTAAGCTTGTTAAAGCGTAGAAGGCTATGTCCCATCATAGACTTAGAACTGTGCCTTAGAACTGATCATTTTAACATCCTTCCAAGTGATTCTGATATACATGTAAGTTTGCCATTCGCTGTCTTAAATGCTCAGTTCTATTTAATTACCATGTGTGCAGTTGGAAACTGAAAAGAGGAAAAGCTGCTGAGGCCTAATCCTCCCAAAGAATAGACATGTGAGTTACTCCTATATCTTTGAAATGTCTATCTGTATCAAAATTTAATGAAAACATTCAATTATCTACATTATCACCCATTTAGACATGAGTTAGAATCCATCTCCTTGCATTAGTTTGCTAGGGCTGCCATAATAAAGTACTAAAGACCGGGTATCTTAAATAGTACAAATTTATTTTCTCACAATTCTGGAAGGTAAAGTCCAAGATTGATGTGTCAGCACTCTTTGTTTCATCCAGAGGTCTCTCTTCTTGGTTTGCAGACTGCCATCTTTTCCCTTTGTTTTCACATGGTCTTCACTTCGTGTGTATCTGTGTCCTAATTTTCCCTTTTTATAAAGAGAGAAATCATATTGAATTAGGGCCCTCTCTAATGATGTTACTTATCCTTAATTACCTCTTCAATGTCTCTATTTCCAAATTCTGTCACATTCTGAGGTACTAGGGGTTAGAACTTCAAGATATGAATTTGGAAGGAACACAATTCAGCCCATAAAAATTCCTAAGTAAGCTACAAGTAAGAAACATATCTAGAAATTTATACTGAGCTATTAAATGTGACACACAGATTCAAGCCTTGGCATATTTAAGCATCTTAGCTTGAATATATCTGGCATCAACAAATGTTAGCATCTTTGTCACAATGAGCTATCAGTTTGCAGAATGTCTCTGGAATGAATCCAAAACCACAGATCTTTAGATTTCATGGAACAATTCATTCACGTGAAAAGATGAGGACTAATTCATAAACATCTTGTGGAAAGCCAAAGGCAAAATGATACTTATTCTTTAGTTGATCAACATTTTGATTCATGAGTTGAGGAGCTTGGAGGGAAATCTATCTTCAAAGCAGAATCTGGAACCTATATTTCTCTTATATTAATTACTATCCCTAATAGGTACAAGTTATATCCCCAGAACAAGAAATTTTCCAAGAGGGAAATGTTATTGCAAACTCTTATCTTTTTTCACCTACCTTTAAAATGCATTGTTCAAGTCTAGATGATCTATTTTGACTACATCTCCTGCCAGACTTCATAACACATTAAAATTTTTGTGCTAGGCATGATTCCATATAATCTCCACAAGTACTTTACCATTTGTTTATATCCTCATTCAACATTAAACAAATATTTTTTTGGCAGCTGTCTTACATTTTCATGCTAAGAGCTAGAGAATACAGATGTGAATAAGTTGTGGTTCTTCTGTCCTCGTGAAGCTCATAGTTTAATGAGAGACTCGAATAATGAAACAAGTGCTATGCTAGACATAGAACCAGAGTATTATGGGGGCAGGGAAGAGAAATTGATTAGCTTTGCCTGAATGAAGTGGGGGAAGTTTCACAAGAGGGTATTATATTTTATCTACATCCTAAAGAATGTTTGGGAGGTTACTAATGAGAAAAGGGAGAACATAGACTCCAACGAGAGCAAAGAGTGTTTAAAACGCCATGCCACTGGGGAAGTTGCAAATGATTTAATAAGCTAATAGTAGTTTATAGAGCCTAAAAATGTAGTCTAGATTTACATCATTCAGGACTTTGTACATTATCCTGAGGTCTTTGAATTTTCTTCCAGAATCAAAGAAGGGTTTTTGCTGTGAAATCACATGATTAGATTTGTGTTTTAGAAAGATCCCAAAACTGAGTTCTTGATCTTCCCCTACTCCAAATTTGTTCCTTACAGTCTTTCCCTATCTCAGTTAACTCCATCCTTCCAGCTACATAGAGTAGAATCCTTGAAGTTATGTTTGCATCACATTTTTGTATTACTCCACATGCTGTCAAATTCCCTAAGTCCTATCTTAAAATTATATACACAATTCGAACACTTCTCAATCCCCGTCACTGCTACCAAGTCACCATCATGTATTACTTAGATTATTGCAATAAGCTATTAATTTGTGCCCCTGACTCCACTTTGGAATGCCACCCTGCCACCAGGTTTGTTCTTAACGTAGAACTCAGAGTCGTTGGGTTAAAATGTTACTTAGATCATGTTACCCTTTGCTCAAATATAACCGCTGACTTTCTGTCTCACTCAGAGTAAAAGTCAAAATCCTCACAATGAATTGCTAAGTTTGAAACAACCTGAATTCTCTGACCTACTTGGTAACTATCACTGTCACACACCCTCAACCTATTCTCTGCCCCAGATGCATTGGACTCCTTGCTGTTCCTAGAATATGCCACAAATATTCCCATTTCCACACCTTTGCAATTGCTTTTCTCTCTGCCTGGAATCTTCTCCTAGATATCTGCGTGAACTTTTCTGTCACCTTCATTCAAAGGTCACTTCAGTAATATGAGCCCTAACCATCCTATTTGAAATTTCACTCCATCCTTTACACTGTGTGCTCTCTTATTTTTTTTTCGTGGCACTTACCACCTATGGTATACTATTATTGTTCACTCAGCTTATTGATTATTTGTGTATTCCCACTAGAATATGAGCTCCAGGAGGGCAAAGACTTTTTTTCTTTTCTTTTTTTTTTTTTTTGTTTTTTTGTTTTGTTTTGTATCTTTGGGCATAACATAATTCCTACCATGGTATTTGGCATAGGAAGAGCTTAATAAATATTTGTAGAAAGCTGAATGAAACGCCCAAGAATGGTGTGAATTGAGTAGACAGGATCTATGAGAATTTTTACAATACAGTGTTGTCATTAACAACTGTATTAAGCTAAATGTCGACCATGTAGTCCACATTTTTCTAGTATCTGTGAAGCCTAGGAATACATAAGAAACCTCTCCAACTATTATGTAGAATAAAAGAGTAATTTTTACCAAACTGCCTGCCTTTTTCTTGCTATTTCTTTTGCTTAGAATGTCTTCCTTTTTGTCTTTGCTGTCACCACTTTCAAATCTTTTAATCACATTGAATTTCATTTTTAGTATTCCATTATATCCCTTTTGTTTCTTTGCTGTTTCTTTGCTACTAGCTGCGTTAGGCTGATTTTCTCTTTTGATTATCCATTTCTTTAAAATGTTACTTGGATTTTTAATTGGGAGACAGGAGGTAACACAACTACACATTTTACTATTTGTGCATGAACTGAATAACCCATGTGAAGTGACCCATCAATACAAGTCTTTGAAAGATGTGGTATGATCAATCACTGATCATAAGGTGCTTCTGTTATTTACGTAGTACTTTGTGAGATGAAGAGCTAGCAAAGTTTGTTCTTTGTGTAATTATTTGTAGTTAATATACATTGGTAACTAATTTATTTTTAATTTTATTTTTTTAATATACTTTATTGCCAAATTGGCTAACATACAGTGTGTACAGTGTGCTCTTGGTTTGGAGGGTAGATTACTGTGATTCATCACTTAAATACAGCACCCAGTGCTCATCCCAACAACTGCCCTCCTCAATGCCCATCACCATTTCCTCTCCCCTACTCCTCCATCAACCCTCAGTTTGTCCTCTGTATTTAAGAGCCTGTTATGGTTTGCCTCCTTTCCTTGCTGTTTGTAACTATTTTTCCCCTTCTCTTTCCCCATGATCTTCCCAAGCCCCACATATGACTGAAAACATAAGATATCATCTTTCTCTGACTGACTTATTTTGCTTAGCATAATACCCTCCAGTTCCATCCACATTGCCGCAAGTGGCAGAGTTTCACTCTTTCTCATTGCTGTAGTATTCCATTGTATTATATAATCCATGTCTTTTTTATCTATTTATCAGTTGATGGATATTTAGGCTCTTTCTATAATTTGGATATTCCTGCAAGCACTGCTATAAACAATGAGGTACAAGTGCCCCTATAAATCAGCACTCCTGTATCGTTTGGATAAATTCCTAGTAGTGCTATAGCTGGATTATAGGGTCGCTCTGTTATTAAATTTTTGAGGAACCTCCACACTGTTTTCCAGAGAAGCCACACCAGTTTGCATTCCCACCAACAATGCAAGAGGATTCCCATTTCTCCATATTCTCGCCAGCGTCTATAGTTTCCTGATTTGTTCATTTTAGCCACTGTGACCGGCATGAGGTAGTATCTCAGTGTGGCTTTGACTTGTATTTCCCTGATGATGAGTCACGTTGAGCATCTTTTCATGTATCTCTTGGCCTTCTGGATATCTTCTTTGGAAAAGTATCTATTCATGTCTTTTGCCCATTTATTCACTGGATTATTTGTTTTTATGGTGTTGAGTTTGGGAAGTTCTTTATAGATTTTGGATACTAACCCTTTATCTGATGTGTCATTTGCAAATATCTTTTCCCATTCTGTCGATTGCCTTTTAGTTTTGTTGATTGTTTCCTTTGTAGTGCAGAAGTTTTTTTATTTTGGTGAGGTCCCAATAGTTCATTTTTGTTTTTAATTCCCTTGCCTTTGGAGACATGTCAAGCAAGAAATTGCTGTGGCTGAGGTCAAAGAGATTGTTGCCTGTTTCCTCTTCTAGGATTTTGATGGCTTCCTGTTTTACATTTAGGTCCTTCATCCATTTTGAGTTTATTTTCTGTATGGTGTAAGAAAGTGCTCCATATTTATTCATCTGCATGTTGCTGTCCAGTTTTCCCAGCCCCATTTGTTGAAGAGACTGCCTTTTTATTCCATTGGGTATTCTTCCCTGCTTTGTCAAAGATTAGTTGGCCATACATTTGTGGGTCCAATTCTGAGTTCTCTATTCTATTCCATTGGTCTATGTGTCTGCTTTTGTGCCAATACCATACTGTCTTGATGATGACAGCTTTGTAGTAGAGGCTAAAGTCTGGGATTGTGATGCCTCCTGTTTTGGTTTTCTTCTTCAATATTACTTTGGCTATTTGGGATCTTTTGTGGTTCCATACAAATTTTAGGATAATTTGTTCTAGCTTTGAGAATGCTGGTGTGATTTTCATTGGGGATTGCATTGAATGTGTAGATTACTTTGGGTAATAATGACATTTTAACAATGTTTATTCTTCTGATCAATGAGCATGGGATGTTTTTCCATTTCTTTGGGTCTTCTAAATTTCCTTCATAAGTTTTCTATATTTTTCATCATACAGGTCTTTTACATCTTTGGTTAGGTTTATTCCTAGGTATTTTATGGTTCTTGGTGCAATTGTGAATGGGATTGATTTCTCGATTTTTCTTTCTGTTGCTTCATTATTGGTGTATAGAAATGCAACCGATTTCTGTACATTGATTTTGTATCCTGTGACTTTGTTGAATTCATGTATCAGTTCTAGCTCCTTTTTGGTGGAGTCTTTCTGGTTTTCCATGTAGAGTATCATGTCTTCTGTGAAAAGTGAAAATTTGACTTCTTCTTTGCCATTAATGATGCTTTTTATTTTGATTTGTTGCCTGATTGCTGATGCTAAGAATTCCAACACTATCTTAAACAACCATAGTAAGAGTGGACATCCCTGTTGTGTTCCTGATCTCAGTGGGAAAGCTCTCAGTTTTTCCCCATTGAGGATGATATTAGCTGTGGGCTTTTCATAAATTGCTTTTATAATGTTTAGGTAAGTTCCATCTTTCCCAACTTTCTTGAGTGTTTTTATTAAGAAAGTATGCTGTATTTGTTAAATGCTTTTTCTGCATCTATTAACAATCATATGGTTCTCATCCATTCTTTTATGAATATGATGTATCACATTGATTGATTTGCAAATATTGAACCAACCCTGCAGCCTAGGAATGAATCTCACTTGATCATGGTGGATAATTCTTTTTATATGCTGTTGAATTCAGTTTGCTAGTATCTTGTTGAGAATTTTTACATCCATGTTCATAAGGGATATTGTTCTGTAATTCTCCTTTTTTTGTGGGGTCTCTGTCTGGTTTGGGAATTAAGGTAATGCTGGCTTCGTAGAATGAGTCCAGAAGTGTTCCTTCCTAATTTTTGGAACAGCTTGAGAAGGATAGGTATTAACTCAGCTTTAAATGGCTAGTAGAATTCCCCTGGGAAACTATCTGGCCCAGGACTCTTATCTGTTGGGAGATTTTTGATAACTGATTCAGTTTCTTCACTAGTTATAGATGTGTTCAAAGTTTCTATTTCTTCCCATTTCAGTTTTGGTAGTGTGTTGATGTCTTCCAGGTTGTCCAGCTTGTTGGCATATAAGTTTCCATAGTATTCTCTGGTCATTTTTTGTATTTCTGAGGGGTTGGTTTTGATAAGTCCAATTTCATTTGTGATTTTATCTGTTTGGGTCCTCTCTCTCTCTCTCTCTCTCTCTCTCTCTCTCTCTCTCTCTCTCTCTTTCTCTCTCTCTGAGATGTCTGTCTAGGGATTTATCAATTTTGTTTATTTTTTTCAAAAAACCAGCTCTTAGTTTCATTGATGTGTTCTACTGTTTTTTTCACCCCTTGGATTTTGTATTGTTTATTTCTGCTCTAATCTTTATTATTTCTCTCTGCTGGCCTTGGGGTTTCTTTGTTGTTCTTCTTCTAGTTCCTTTACATGTGCTGTTAGATTTTGTATTGGGAATTTTTCTTATTTTTTGAAATACACTCTGATTGCAATGTATTTTCCTCTTAGGACTATCTTTGCTGCATTCCAAAGGGTTTGGAGTTTTGTGTTTTCATTTTAATTTGTTTCCATTTATTTTTTAAAGTTCTCCTTTACTTGCCTGGTTGACACATTCATTCTTTAGTTGGATGTTCTTTAACTTCCATGCATTTGAAGGTTTTCTGACCTTTTCCTGTGGTTGATGTCAAGTTTTGCAGCATTGTGATCTGAAAATGTGCATGAGATGATCTCAATTCTTTTATATGTATTGAAGGCTGTTTTGTGACCCAGTATGTGATCTATCTTGAGAAATGTTCCATGTGCACTTGAGAAGAATGTGTATTCTGTTGCTTTTGGATGAAAAGTTATGAATATATCTGTCAAGTCCATCTGATCTAGTGTATCATTTATGGCCATTGTTTATTAATTTTCTGCCTAGATGATCTGTCCATTGCTATAAGTGGAGTATTAAAGTGCCCTGCAATTACTTCATTCTTATCAATACAATTGCTTATGTTTGTAATTAATTGTTTTATATATTTGGGTGCTTAAACATTTATAATTGTTAGGTCTTCTTGATGGATAGATCCTATAATTATGATATAATGTCCTTATTTATCTCTTGTTACAGCCTTTAGTTTAAAACCTAGTTAGCCATATATATATATATATATATATATATATATATATGGCTACTCCAGCTTTCTTTTGACTTCCAGTAGCATGAGAGATGGTTTTCTGTACCCTAGCTTTCAATCTGAAGGTATCCTCAGATATAAAATGGGCCTCTTGTAGATAGCAAATAGATAGGTCTTGGGTTTTCTTTTTTTATCCATTCTGATACCCTATGTCTTTTGATTGGAGCATTTAGTCCATTTACATTCAGTGGTATTATTGAAAGATAGGGACTTAGTGTCATTGTGTTATCTGTAGGTTTCATGCTTGTAGTGATGTCTCTTGTCCTTTGTAGTCTTGGCAACATTATACTCACAGAGTCCTCCTCAGGATTTCTTGTAGGGCTGGCTTATTGGTGATGAACTCCTTCAGTTTTTGTTTGTCAGGGAAAAGCTTTATCTCTCTTTCTATTCTGAATGACAGCCTTGCTGAATAAAGGATTCTTAGCTGTATATTTTTTCCTATTCAGCACATTGAATATTTCCTGCCACTCCCTTCTGTCCTGCCAAGTTTCAGTAGATAGGTCTGCTACTACCCTTGTGTGTCTACCCTTGTAGGTTAAGGCCCATTTGTCTCTAGCTGCTTTCAGAATTCTCTCTTTATCTTTTTATTTTGTCAGTTTCAGCATGATATGTCGTGCAGAAGATCAATTCATGTTATGTCTGAAGGGAGTTCCCTGTGCTTCCTGGATTCCAATGTCTGTTTCCTTCCCCAGATTGGGGAAATTCTCAGCTCTGATTTGTTTAAGTGCACCTTTTGTCCCTTTCTCTCGCTCTCTTCTTCTTCTGGAACTCCTATGATATGGATATTCTTCCATTTAATTGAATCACTTCGTTCTCTAATTCTCCCCTTGTGGTCCAGAATTTTTTTTCTCTCTCTTTTTCTCAGCTTCATCTTTTTCCATAGTTTTATCTTCTATTTCACTTATTCTCCCCTCTGCCTCTTCAATCCTCTAGTTTATTTTTCACATCATTTACATCAATTTTTAATTCATTGTGACTATTTTTTAGTTCCTTAATCTCTCCAGCCATAGATTTTCTGCTGTCTTCTATGCTTACTTTAATCCCAGTGATTAATCTTATTACTATTATTCTAAATTCTTTATCAGATTTATTGTTTATATCTGTTTTGAGCAATTCTTTATCTGTCATTCCTTCCAGGAATATCTTTTGAGGAGAATTCTTCTGTATCATCATTTTGACTAGTTTTCTGTCCCTTATGTGTTTTAAAAGCTTGTTATGTGTCCTGAACCTGTGAGCACTACTATATTAAAGAGGGATCATACACTCTTCATGGCCTGGCCCTTCAGTTTTTTTGAGTATGTTACATGCTCTCTATTGTTGTGACTTTGGTTGCTTTATCTTCTTACTTGTAGTGATGTTTTGGATCCTCCACCAGATGTGCTTTGATTTGTTTGTTGAAATATCCCTGGAAAAAAATTAAAAAGAAAACATTGAGGGGGTGGTGGTTGTGGGAGAGGTCTTATCCCGTACAAAAAGAGAAATGACAGGGGTGGGGGAAAAGCAAAGAAAAGAAAATTGACCAGGCAGAGAAAATATACAGCTTAATCCAGAGAGAAAGAGAGGAAAATAAAGAAGGAGACATAGAACAGGTATAAAGAGATTAGATTAAATATGTCTGCTTAAACATACCAACAGCCAGAATAAGTAGACTAGAGGAGGAAAGAAATAAGGAGAGAAGGAAATACATACACACACACACACACACACACACACACACACACATATACATATTTTATATGTGTATAAAATACGACTTATCCCAGAATTAAATCAGAAAATGCAAAACTGCTCGATGCCTTACTGGTCTGGAGGAGGGGTTGTCTGGTTCATAAGCGTCAATCCTGCTCCAGTAGATATGCTGTTACCAGGAGTGGAGGGGTGTGGGTGTGGTTTGGTGTAGGGGTGTCTTACCTCCGCTGTGGGCCCCACTGTAGTTCCTTGATGCCCCACGTTGTTAATGATGGGGAGAAAAATGGTGACACCTCAGTCTCTCCTCTCCAGACCAGGTGTCCCAAACCACTCTGTTCAGGCAGTCCTCACAGTGCTGCACTGGTACGAGTGGGCCGTTTCCCCCCACCTCCCACTCCACAGTCTCCCATGCATCCCTGGGGCTTGTCTGGGATTCAAACCCCCATGTCCTAAAGGATCCCTCTCCAGGAACCTCGATTCCAGGGATGTGTTGCTTGGCGCCACCAATAAGTGGCCTCTGGCTGGTAGGCACAGACAGGGTCCTTTGTCCTTTGAATGGCTATATACCTTCTTCCTACTGCACTGGAGGGAGGAAATTGCTTCTCCCACTGCGGACTGTGCCTCTGAACTAGTTACCTAGCCTGGGCTGGTTCCTCTTCTCCCCAGGTGTGCAAACAGGGAAGCTGGCCCCAGTCTGGGGAAAGCACTGCAGTTAGAGATTGGATCTTTCTCCATCCTGGTCCATGGTTTTTCTCTTGTCCAAATACATTCGTGCACGTCCACCTCTCTTTCTCTTCTTTTTGTCTTTCTGCAGAAGGGGATCCCTCTTCTCTGTACCTATGCTGCCTGTTTTATCTCTCCCAGTTCGCAATCATGCACCTATGGCCTACTAGATTGTCCCTATGGGCCCCTGGAAATGTCTCTGTCACTCTGCAGCCTAGACTCTTGGAATTCAAAATCCTCTGACCTCTAGACTGCTGTGTTTGAGGGATGAGGGAACTTCAGGTCTCCCTACTTCCCCACCATGTTGGATCTCCCTATTGGTAATGAATTTAAACTGTGTCATTTGGGGGCTGGTGTTATTTAAGCCATGGGTAACCAAATGGGAGCATATCATATCCTTGCAAAGCAAAGGCTGCCTGTGTGTGTTCCATAAAAGTGCTATAGACACCCATATGGAATATTATGTAATTTCAGTTTTAAATTTTATAAATAGATTGTTGTACTGTATTAAATTCTGTGAGATTTATCCTTTTTACCTGTTATATGTTACAATTTATAAAACAAGTCTGTTTTCAAGTGCTCTACCCTATTCTGTTGTTCCTCACTTATACCAAATATCACACACCCTTAACTATAATAGTTTTCTTATAAATTTTAGAATTGTCAAGGTCTTTCTAGCTGGACTAAGGATCATATTGACAGAAGATGTATTAACCAGAGAAAATAAAATTTAAGTTCACAGACATGAAAATTCTAAAGATAGGCAGAATGAGGTATACTTGTCATTCTGAACTAAAACAAATGGGAAACGGGTCTGGGACTTCAAAGGGAAAGAATACAATTCACAGGAGGATGAAAAAGAATAAATGTTTGTTAAACAAATGTTTGCTTGGCCATTCAGAAACAATGGGACATAGAGGACTTTGATCAAATAGGTCTTGCTGGGTCTTCCCTGTCTACCATACCTAGTTAATAACATAATATAGTTATCAATGGTGATAGCCCTCTTTCTGGAATAGGTCCTCTATCTTAACACTATTTAATAATGTTTCCTTTAGAAATCACACACACCTTTTGTTGTATTTTTTTCAGATACTTTATATTCTGTGATACTATTATAAAAGGTATTTTATTTTTAATTACATTTTATAATTTCGATTTTAAATCAATTTTAATAATGTAAATCTTCCAATAGAAGTTAATATATTTTTCAAATACATTGGCAAATAGTGGTTTACATAAGAACTGTGAGTCTTTTAATAACCTTTCAGAATGGCTAAAATCAACAACACGACAGGGTTTGGCAAGCATGCAGAGAAAAGGGAATCCTCTTGCACTGTTGGTTGGAATGCAAACTGGTGCAGCCACTCTGGAAAATAGTATGGAGGTTCTTCAAAAAGTTAAAAATAGGACTACCCTATGATCCAGCAGTTGCACTACTAGGTATTTACCCAAAACATACAAAAATACTAATTCAAAGGGATGCATGCACCCTAATGTTTACAATAACATTATCTGCAATAGCCAAATTATGGAAATAACCCATGTATATCGACTGATGAATGGATAAAGAAGATGTAGAGATGGGATATATACATATATACACACGATGTATATCATTACATATACGTATATACATTATATATAATGGAATATTATTTAATCATAAAAAAGAACTAAATCTTGTTATTTGCAGTGATGTGGACGGAGCCAGAGGTTATTATGCTCAGTGAAATAAGTCAGTCAGAGAAGGACAAATACTATATGATTTCACTCATATGTAGACCTTAAGAAACAAAACAAATGAACAAAGGGACAAAAAGAGAGAGAGAAACCAAGGAACAGCCTCTTGGAGCACCTGGGTGGCTTAGTCAGTTATGTCCCACTTTTGAGTTCAGCTCAGATCATGATGCTTATGGTCGTGAGATCGAGCTCTGTATGGAGCCTGCTTAAGATTCTCTCTCTCATTCTGCCTCTGCCCCTTCCCCACTTGTGGACACACACAACTGCACTCTTTGTCTTTCTCTCTCTCTTCAAAAAAAGAGAGAGAGAGGCTCTAACTGTAGAGAACAAGCTGGTGGTTGTGAGAGGAGGTGGTGAGGTGTGTGTGATGGATTAAATAAGTGATGGGGATTAAGGAGTGCACTTGTGATTTGCACCGGTGTTGTATGGAGGTGTTGGGTCTCTGTGTTGTACACCTAAAACTAGTATTACGCTAGTGTGTTAACTAACTGGAATTTAAACAGACTTTAGAGTTAAAACTTTGTTTTGCTGTTGGGGCACCTGGTTGGCTCAGTCAGTTAAGCATCAGACTCTTGGTTTCAGCTTAGGCCGTGATCTCACAGTTTCATGGGTTTGAGACCTGCATTGGGCTCTGCACTGACTGCACTGACTGCAGCTTGGAGCCTGCTTGGGATTCTCTCTCTCTCTCTCTCTCTCTCTCTCTCTCTCTCTCTCCCCCACCTCCCCAGCTCTGGCTATCTCTGTTTCTCTCAAAATAAATAAATAAGCTTTAAGAAAAACAAAGACTATTTCACTATTAATACCATTTAACTATAGTGTCTCTCAATTACTTTTGGCCAATATTGTCACGTTTGTCTATTTCTTTAAGTATTTGAAAGAATTTGCTTTGATTTGTTTGAAATATATTATGAATTACCAGATTAAATATAACATGACTTTCAAGTTAGCTGAAAATACTATAGAGTCAAGTATTTGTGTTCTGTTTGCTTATTTTTAATGTCTCTAAATGCATTATCTTCTTACTAACATTAAATAATAAACATTTAGGACATCTACATCATTATGTTTAGGAAAAGTTATCATTAATAGTGGTGTATATACATTCATGTTGTACAAAATCTTGTTGACAATTTTGAGCAATTTGGTCAACTTATAAGAGCTGATTAGATCTTCATTACTTTTTACCACCTAATTGGCTGGTGAAGAAGTTCTACTACTAATAGGAAAGTTGTCTTTTTCTGTGTTTCAGTTATGTTGGCATTATTACTATTTTGTCTAGCTTGCAGTTTTTTTTATTGGTCATTATCCACTGACTGCATTGCACTGAAGACAAATGAGAGAGTATCACTGTCAACTCTCTGTGCTATAAAGAAGGATGAAGTTCATTCCAGGCCAAAGGAATATCTGCAAGTCCCTAGGTTAGAAAATCATGAAGTGTGTTTTATGCAATAAGCAGAAGTCAGTGTGTAAAGAAAGAGGAAAAACTGTTTTCCAGAAAAGTGTTAGGAGCAAGTCTTTTCTCCTAATTAGGATATATTTATTCTCAGGGGTCTCATATTAAGTGTTTGGCAAATCCTCTGAAAGAGGATATTTTGATCTACAGTCTTGCTAATCATCTCATTAGTAATGCCATGTATATCCCATTCCTTTGCAAAATTTGGAAAACAAGTACATCAAGCTTATCTAACAACTTATAAAATTGAATACAAAATTCTTCCTGATTCTTGTATTCCTTGATTTGGAAATTAAGATATTAAGTTGCTGTAATAATGCCACGTCTGTAGAACAAAACAGGAGAAAACAATTAGCCAAGTTAAGTTTTCCTGTAGTGATCACTTATAATGGACCTAAAATAATCCACCAAAAATTTGAGCATCTTCCTTTCAAAACTTTTCTCAACAATGACATCTGCAAGGAAGAATTTTAGTATGAGTAATTTCTTGGCAGTATTTAATATAGCTTGAAGTAGCAGAAATAGAAAGCATGAAAATTGAGTAGGATATAGATATAATAGTCTGGAAAGATGATAATGAAGGTTGTATTTGGCTAGAGGCAACAGGACTGCTAAGGAAAAAGCAAAGAATCAGATCTGTGACAGAACGGTAAACTACCATTAGTTGCAGGCTTCCTACCATGAAACGACATAGAAACTCCAAAACAAAAATCAAAATCCCAAAATACCAGAGGTGGTTTGATGAATGTGTTAAATTAATTCCATCTGTGAAGATTCTGTCACATGATAGAAATTGACTGTGTCCTAGGTCGAGGGAGATGGGGAGAGAAGTAGCTCATTAAGGAACCATAGGTAGGAGGCAGGGTAGGAAAGAGAGTTTTTGCTTAGCTTTGTTTTTTTTAATGCCTTACCCTTTTTTCTCTCCCACATATACCTAGGCAGATAATTAGCTTTCTTGTCATCATTGCAAGGAAGAAAAATAGTCAACAGTGAGGCAGTATTTCCCATACAGTAGATAAAACTTTGTCAAGTTCTCCCCCAAAAAACTTCAATCAAACTAGACAAAATCATGAGGAGCAACCATTTCAGAGCTCTGTAAATCAACATAAGCATAAAACAAATTTAGGAGTGTTTAAGAGAAAACACCATAGGGCGCCTGGATGGCTCAGTTGGTTAAGCATCCATCTTCATTTGACTCAGGTCATGTTCTCACAGTTTGTGAGTTCAAGCCCCTAGTAGGGCTCTGTGCTGACAGTTCAGAGCCTGGAGCCTGCTTCAGAATCTGTGTCTCCCTCTCTCTGAGCCCCTCTCCCACTTGCACTCTGTCTCTCTCTCAAAAATAAGCATAAAGAAACTTAAAGAAAAGAAAAAACACCAAATCTGAGTAAGAACAGTGAGTGGATTATGTAGTGTTCTTGTCTGTGCCTGCTCCTATCCCCTCCCTGCCCAAAGCTCAGCTGGCTCAGTAGTTCTACCAAAGCTCTCTCGAGGAACAAAGTTGCTGGGTTTCATGACTTACCCTGACTTCTCATTAGAAACAGTGAATGCCAGAAGGTAGTAAAATGACATATCCAAAGGGCTAAAGGAATAAAACTGTCAAAGAAAATAACTGCACAGTAATATATAAAAAATGTAATACATCCTGAACATATGAGTTAATTCCAAGAATGTAGGGTTGGCTTAGCATTTAAATACAAATCAAAGTGATTAATTACATACATTAATTTCAAAAAAAAGAAAAACCATAGGATCATTCTCAATAGAATGAGAAATATCATTGGACAGAATATAAACAGCCATTCAAGGGAAAAAAACCTTACAGCAAATTAGGAATAGAAGGGAACTTCCTAAACCTGTCAAAGGTCCTTTATGAAAAACTTTCATCTAACATCATACATAATGATGAAAGACAGAATGCTTTCATCTGAAGACCAGGAACAAGGCAAGGATATCTGGTGTTACCACTTCTAACATTGTACTGGAGGTTCTAGTCAGTGCAATCAAGCAATAAAAAGAACTAAAAGTCATACAGCTTTGAAGAAAAATCAAATGTCTATTTGTAGATGACATGATCATCTATGTAGAAAATCTAATTGAGTTTACAGAAAAGCTTTTAGGATAAGTAGGTGAGCTTAGCAGGGTTGAAGGAAAAAGGTCAAATACAAAAATCATTTGTTTTTCTATATATTTTCAAAGGACAAGTGGCTATTGAAATTAAAAAATAGAACCTTCACAATTACATCAAAATTAAATGTTTATCAATGAATCTGACAAAAGATGTGTACTTGTACACTGAAAAGCAAAAGCCAAACAAACATAAAATAAGCATCATTGAGTAAAGAATGCCTAAATAAATGGAAATATACCTCGTTTATGGTTTGGAAGACTTAATATTGTTAAGATGTTAATTCTGTCCAGACTTGTTTATAGATTTTGCACAATCCAAAACAATATATCAACAGATTTCTATTGGAAAAATTGGCAAGCTAATTCTAAAATATATATAGAGGCACCTGGGTGGCTTAGTTGGTTGAGAGTCAGACTCTTGATTTGGCGTCAGGTCATGATCTTGCAGTTTGTGGGTTTGAGCCCTGCATCCGGCTCCATGCTGACAGCACAGAGCCTGCTTTGGATTCTCTTTCTCCCTCTCTCTCTGTCACTCTCTCTCTTTATTTCAAATAAACTTTAAAAAGTCTTAAAAAATAAAATGTATACAGAAATATGAAGTAACTAGAGTAGCCCCCACCCCACCCAAAAAGTGGAAAAGAACAAAGTCTGAGACTAATACTAGACTATTTAAAGACTTACTATAAAGCTACAGTAACCATTATAGTATGATATTTAACTAAATATTGACATTGGAACAGGATAGAAAGACATAGACTCATACACATATATGTTCATGAATACACATGTATGAACTTCTATCCATAACACATATCCCATACAAAAATTAACCATTAATAGGTTGTATACCCAAATATAAAGATTAAAATTATAACACTTTTAGAAAAATCATAGATTTTTGTGGTCTTGGGTTAGGTAAAGATTTCCTAGACGTGAAATCTAAACCATAATCCATAAAAGACAAATTGATAAATTGGAATTCATCAAAGTTAAAAACTTTTGTTCTGGGGGCGCCTGGGTGGCTCAGTCAGTTAAGCATCCAGCTTCGGCTCAGATCATGATCTCGCAGCTCGTGGGTTCAAACCCTGCGTCACGCTCTGTGCTGACAGCTAGCTCAGAGCCTGGAGCCTGCTTCTGATTCTGTATCTCTCTTTCTCTCTGCCCCTCCCCTGCTCGCACTGTCTCTCTCTCTGTCTCTCAAAAATAAATTAAAAAAAAAACATTAAAAAACTTAAAAAAAACTTTTTCTCTGGAAAATACACATAAGAGAAATAAAAACAAGCTCCAGATAGGGAGAAAATATTTGCATATCAAACTTAATACCCAACAGTGTCATATACACAGACCTAAAAAAGGTCTCATATAAAAATATACATCATAGCATTACTTGTGGAAGCAGAGCTATTGGTAGCTTAAGTTTTCATTATTTGAGGAAATAAGTAAAATTTAGCCAGCAAGTACTATAGAATACTATGCATCAGTCAGAAGTACTGAACTAAAGGTCAAATAGCAACATAATTGATCATTAAAATATACTATTGGTTTAGAAAATATGAAACAGTGATGTTATTATATATTATAATTATTTATAATAAAAATAATGTTGAAGTATAAAGCATGCAAATATGAACCAGTTACAGAGAAAGAGTGGCATCAAAGTAAATGCCTATAGGGAGAAAGAGAAGCCTGGAAGGTGAAATCAAGGAAGGCAGGAAGAAAGGGAAAAACTAAACAGTTACAAAACCAAAGAAAGGTCTAACAATGGTGATCATGTTCCATGGTCTGAAACATATGATTGATTCAACACTCTGCATTTGATGTCCAAAAGCCCCATTGAAAAACAGATAAATGAAAGTGCAAGTATGAAAACTTACATGAAGAAAGAAATGACAGAATTTGAATCTTCCCTGTGCTTAAAAATTCCATTTGCCAAGGGTGAAACCCAAGACTCGAGCCTGGGTGGCAGAACAGACTTATGGAAAGAAAAATAACTAGTCTGTTATCATGCTTGCACTGGATATCAGGAATTCACTAAAGATGATTTTCTGTATCATAAGGAAAACACCTTTATTATTGTATTCATCACTGACAATGAAATGGATTTATTAAATGGAAATTTCCTCAAAGATAAGAAACTACTAGTTTTCTTTGCATCTCAAGTGCCTAGTATGGTGTCTGGAAGTTTGAAGCCCTGAAGAAGTGTTTGTTAAACTGAACATAAGTTTCAAAGTCATTTGTTGTGCTCATTTTGGCTGTCAATAGGATATTAAAATAGCCCATCAATATTTGTACACAAAACAATGGCAAAAGTTTGTCCATATCCACAGGACACTAATATATATGGTGGTAAAGATGAGAAACATGTGAAGAAACTGCCAGATACCCTGTTTTTGATTTTGAGGGGGTTTTTGTTGTTGTTGTTGTTGTTCAGTGTGATTCATCTAAACTAAATGATAGCTGTGAATAGAGCCCAGACTTTTTGAATATTGTTGCCTGCTGAGATTGTATCAGATCAGTATGTACTTGAATAGCGATTCCAACGCTACAAAGTTGAAGAAATCCTTTCCAAAACCCCCTCCTATTACCTTCCTGAAATATGAGAGTGATTGCTTGTGAATGAGAAAAGTGACCAAATAGAGCAATAAACTCCTCCTGAGGTGGTGCAGGACTTTTATACGTGGTTCAGTCCTTTGCAATTTAGATGCAGTATGCCGTCCAGCTTTTAGGTGCTCTGAACTGAAAATAAACCACCATAGAGGAGATAAGAGTTTTCTATTCCACATGACTGCTGGGTTATTATCTATGACCTTCAAGTATACAGGAAACACCACTGTTATGGTCTGTGAACAACCATAGACATCTGATTACACAGAGCAAAAGAATTTAAAATTTTGTCATTTTATTCTAATATTAAAGTGATCTGCATTTGTTTAAATGTTTAATGTACTGTGATAACCATTCACATTTATAATATCCTTTATTATTACAACAGACTTACTACAAAACAAAAAACATTCCTTATTATACTTACTCCCTAGCTAAGTGGGTAAACTGAGTGATAAAGAGATTAAATTGCTTTCTCCAAGTCACACAACTAATTTCATGACAGAGCTTTGGCTGGAACCTGGATTTCCTGTACCATGCTTTCTCTCTGAATATTGAGTATGAAAAACAAGAATATAGAATTCCTTCTATATGTTTGCATCAGCTTCTGGTTTTCTTAGGCCTCCAAACTGCTTTAGTTTTGATATATTTTCAATGTCATTCTGAGTTTTTTTAAATATATTGCATGCTCATGATGTTTTAAAATCACTTTATTATGGTATGATTGACTTACACAAACTTGCACATAATTAATGTACACAACTTGCTGAGTTTGGACATAAATACACATCCATGAAACCATCATCACATTCTATGCCATAAACATACCTATCGCCTCCACAAGTTGCCTCCTACCCTCCTTATGTATTTATTATTATTTTTTTACTAGAACACTGAATATAAGATCTACCATCTTAACAATTTTTGAAGTATGCAATACAGTATTATGAACTATAAGTGCTATGCTGTGTGGCAGATCTCTAGGACTTAGTCATCTTACATAACTGAAATTTTGTACCTGGCGACTAATATCTCTTCATTTTCCCCCTCCTCTCACAACCTGGAAGCCATCATTCTAGTTTTTGCTTCTATGAGTATGGATATTTAAATATTTATTAGAGAGAGAGAGAGAGAGAAAGAGAAAGAGAGAGTGAGAGAGAGAGTGCAAGAGAGAGAGCATGAGTAGGGAAGAGGGGCAGAGGGAGAGAGAGAAAGAATCTCAAGCAGGCTCCATGCTCAGCACAGAACCTGATGCAGGGCTTGATCGCAGAACCCTGGGATCATGACCTGAGCTGAAACCAAGCGTCAGATGCTCAATGAGCTGAGCCACCTAGGCACCCCTGAGTATGGGTATTTTAGATTGTTCAAGTAAGTGATATCACATAGTATTTGTAGTTTTGTATGTGGCTTATTTCACTTAGCATAATGTCTTCCAGGTTTATCCATATTGTCACACATGGCGGGATTTCCTCAAGACTATATAGTATTTGTATCACTTTTCTTTATCCATTTATCCATCAGTGGACATTTAGATTGCTTCCATGTCTTGGCTATTGTGAAAAATGCCACAATGAGTATAGAAGTACAGAGATATCTTCAAGATCCTGATTTTAATTCCTTTGGAATCATAGTGACATTGCTAGATTATTTGGTAGTTTATTTTTAAGTTCTCATTTTAATAATTAAATCATTTCCTTTTCATCATTAAATCATTTCATTAACTCACGATGATTGCACTCTTCAATACATATTATCTATTTAACTCATCCCCCTCCCACCTACCCTCTGGAAACCATCAAATTTTTCTCTATAGTTAAGACTCTTTTAAAAAAATACTCTTTCTTGTTTTATCTCTCTCTCTATCTCTCTCTCTTTTTTCCTCTTTTATTCATTTGGTTTCTTAAATTCCACATATGAGTGAAATCATGTGGTATTTATCTTTCTCTGACCAACTTATTTTGCTTGGCATTGGACCCTCTAGCTCCATCTATATCATTGCAAATGACAAGATTTCATTCTTTTTTATGATGGAGTCATATTTCATTGCATATTTATTACACATCTTCTTTATCCATTCATCAATCAATGGACACTGGGCTGTTTCCAATTTTGGCTACTGTAAATAATGCTGCAATAAACATAGGGGTGCATGTATCCTTTTGAATTAGTGTTTTTGTATTCTTTGGGTAAATACCTAGTAGTTTGACTGATAGATACAAGGGTAGTTCTATTTTTAACATTTTGAGGAACCTCCATATTCTTTTACAGAGTTGCTACACTAGGTGGCATTCCCACCAACAGTGCAAGAGGATTCCTTGTTCTCCACATCCTTGCCAACACTTGTTTCTTGTTGATTTTAGCCATTCTGACAGGTGTGAGGTGATATCTCACATCTTTTGATTTGCATTTCCCTAATGGTAAGTTATAATGAACATCTTTTCATGTGTCTGTTGCTTTTCTGTATGTCTTATTTGGAGAAATGTCTGTTTATGTCTTCTGCCCATTTTTAAATTGAATTATTTGTTTTTCAGGTATTGTGTATCAGTTATTTATATTTTTTGGATACTTACCCATTATTGAATATGTCATTTGTAAATATTTCATCCTATTCTGCAAGTTGCCATTTAGTTTTTTTATTGTTTCCTTCACTGTACAGTAGCTTTTTATTTTTATGTAGTCCTAATAGTTTATTTTTGCTTTTGTTTCCCTTGTGTCAGGACTCTAAGGATGTAGCTAGAAAAAGTTGCTACAGCCCACATCAGAGAAATTACTGCCTGTGCTCTTTTCTAGTATTTTTGTGGTTTCAGGTCTCACATTTAGGTCTTTCATCCACTTTGAATTTATTTTTGTGTATGGTGTAAGAAAGTGGTCCTGTTTCATTGTTTTCCATATTGCAGTCCAGTTTTCCCAAAACCATTTGTTGTAGAGACTGTCTTTTTCCCATTGGATATTTTTGCCTCCTTTATCAAACGTTAATTGACCATGTAATTGTGGGTTTATATCTGGATTTTCTATTCTGTTACATTGAGCAATGTGTCTATTTTTTATGTCAGTACCATACTGTTTTGATTATTACAGCTTTGTGATATAACCTGAAGTCTGGAATTGTGATGTCTCTAAGTTTGTTTTTCTTTTTCAAGATTGCTTTGGCTATTCAGGCGCTTTTGTAGTTCTATACAAATTTTAGTGTTGTTTGTCCTACTTCTGTGAAAATGCTGTTGGTATTTTGATAAGGGTTGCATTAAACATGTAGATTTCTTTGTTCTTCCAATCCACGAGCCTGGAATATCTTTCCCTTTCTTTCTGTCATCTTCAATTTCTTTCATCAGTGTTTCATAGTTTTCAGAATACAAGTCTTTCATCTCTTTGGTTAGTCTTGTTCCTAGGTATCTTATTATTTTTGGTGTAATGGTAAATGAGATTTTTCCCTTTAATTTCTTTTTCTGCTGCTTCATTTTTGATATATAGAAATGCTATGGATTTCTGTATATTAATTATATATCCTGTGACTTCATTGAATTTGTTTATGAGTACTAGTTTTCAGGGTTTTATACAAAGAGTACCATGTTATCTGCAAAAAGTGAAAGTTTTACTTCTTCCTTACCAATTTGGATGCCTTTTTTTTTAAATTTTTTTCTTACTCCTGTGGCTGAAACTTCCAGTACTATGTTAAATAATAGTAGTCAGAGTGGACATCCTTGTCTTGTTCATGACTTTAGGGGAAACTCTTAGTTTTACCCCATTGAATATGATGTTAGCTGTGGATTTTTCATATATGGTCTTTATTATGTTGAGGTATGTTCCTTGTGAACCTCCTTTGTGGAGGGTCTTTATCATGAGTGGATGTTGTACTTTGACAAGTTATTTTTTTTATCTATTGAAATGATCATATGTTTCCTCTCCTTTCTCTTATTGATGTGATGTATCACATTGACTGATTTGTGAATACTGAAACACCTTTGAAGCCCAGGAATAAGTCTTACTTGATTGTGGTGAATGATTTTTTTTATGTATTGTTGGACTCAGTTTGCTATTATTTTGTTGGGGATTTTTGCATCTATCTTCATCAGGGATATTGGCCTGTACTCTTTTTTGTGGTGTCTTTATCTGATTTTGGTGTCAGCTAATGAATTTGGAAGTTTTCCTTCCTTTTCTATTTTTTGGGGGGGGGGATAGTTTGAGAAAAATAGGTATGAATTCTTAAATGTTTGCTGGGATTTTCCTGCCAAGTCATCTGGTCTTGGACTTTTTTTTGTTTATTACTGATTTTTTTTTATTACTGATTCAATTTTTTGCTTGTTTTTTATTTCTTCATGTTTTAGTTTTGGTAGTTTATGTGTTTCTAGGAATTAATTCATTTGTGGTTGGTTGTCTAGTTTGTTGGCATAAAGTTTTCATAATATTCTCTTATAATTATTTGTATTTCTGTGGTGTTGGTTATTGCTCCTCTCTCATTTGTGATTTTATTTCTTTGGGTTGTTTCTTTTTTCTCTGATGAGTCTGGCTTGAGGCTTATCAATTTTGTTGATCTTTTCAAGGAAACAGCTCCCAGTTTCATTGATCTGCCCAATTTTTTTAGTTTCTATATCATTTATGCATGCTCTAATCTTTTTATTTCCTTTCTTCTGCTGGTTTGGGGGTTTTTTGTTCTCCTTTTTTTGACTCTTTGAAGTGTCCTTTTTTAGCTGCTTAAGTTTAAGTTATTTATTTGAGATTTTTCTTGCTTTCTGAGGTAGACCTGTGTTTCTATAAACTTCCCTCCTGGAACTGTTTTGGCTCCATCCCAAAGGTTTTGGATTGTCATGTTTTCATTTTCACTTGATTTCATGTGTTTTTAAAATATATTTTATTTCCAGGTTGACTCTTCCATTATTTGGTAGCATGTTATTTATCATCTATGCCTTTGTGTTCTTTCCTGATTCTTTCCTGTAATTGACTTCTAGTTTCATAGCATTGTGGTTAGAAATGATGAATAGTATGACTTTAATCTTCTTGAATCAGCTGAAATTCATTTTGAGGCCTAATATGTGATCTATTCTGAAGAATCTTCTATGTGCACTTGAAAAGAATGTGTATTCTTCTGTTTTAGGGTCGAATTTTCTGAATACATATGTTAAATCCATCTAATCCAATGTGTCATTTAAAGCCACTGTTTCCTTATTGATTTTCTGTTTGCATGATCTGTCAATGTACATGGGATGTCAAAGTCTTCTACTATTATTGTAGTACTACTGATTAGTTCTTTAATGTTTGTTATTAAGTGTTTTATGTATTTGTTTTCTCCCATGTTGGGTGCATAAATATTTACAATTATATCCTCTCGAATAGTCTCCTTTATTATTTTACTGTGTCTTTGTCTCCTGTTATACTTTTGTTTTTAAAGTCTATTTTGTCTAAGTATTGCTACCCTGGGTTTCTTTTGACATCCATTTGTATGATAAATGTTTTTCCATATCCTCTTTTTTAATCTGTAGGTATCTTTAGTCTGACATGAGTCTCTTGTAGGCAGCATATAGATGCATCTTGTTTTATTTTTTCAATTAGTCACCCTGTCGTTTGATAAGAGTGTTTAGTCCCTTTACATGTATAGTAATTATTTTAAAAATTTTTAATGTTTATTTATTTTAGAGAAAGACAGAGCGCGAGACGGGGAGGGACAGAGAGACAGAGAGGAAAACACAGAATCCAACGTGGGCTCCAGGCTCAGAGCTGTCAGCACAGAGCCCAGTGCTCTGCTGGACAGAGGAGTCTTGGCTGAAGATTTTTCCCTTTCAGCACTTTGAATATATCATGCCATTCCCTTCTGACCTGAAAAGATTCTGCTGAAAAATGTGCTGATAGCCTTATGGGATTTCCCTTGAATGGAGCTGTCTTTTTCCCTTTACTCCTTTTAAAAGTCTTTCCTTTTCACTATTTTTGCCTGAGTAATTATTATGTGTCTTGGTGTGGACCCCCTTGTCTTAATTTTTTGGGGCAATATCTATACCTCCTGGATCTGGATATTAGTTTCCTTCTTCAGATTAGGGTATTTTCTATTATTATTGCTTCAGATAAATTTTCTCCCCCTTTTTCTCTCTTGTCTTCTGGAATCCTTATAATGTCAATATTAATACACTTGACAGGTCACTGAGTTCCCTAAGACTATTCTTCATTTGCAAAATTTTTTTCTCTCACTGTCTTCTAATTACTCTGTCCCCCGAGTCACTAATTCATTCCTCTAGCCTGCTATTTATTCCATCTAATATATTACTGATTTTATATCTTGTGTTCTTCATGTATGATTGGTTCTTTTTCATGTTTTCTCTGTCTTTGCTAAGGTTTCACTGATATTTTCCACTTTCTGTCAAGTCCAGTGAGTATCTTTATGATCATTACTTTAAATTATCTATCAGGCATATTATATCTGTTTCACATCTGTTCTCTTCCTGTGATTTTGTCCTGTTCTTTCATGTGGGACCTATTCCACTCTCCCCTCATTATATCTAGCACTCTGTTTTTCTGTGTTTGGGAGGATAGCTATGTCTCCTACTCTTAAAAGTAGTGTCTTTATGAAGAACAGGTCCTATCGTGTCCTGTTGTGCAGTGTGCCCTATTCCCCAAGACCTGGCACTTCAGACAGTGTCTCCTATGTGTGTTGTATGTGCTCTGCTATTGAGTCCTGGCCTGTTTTTCCTTTATTCAGTTGTCTGTAGAGACTCTCTTTGCCTTTTGTGAGCAGTGTTTAGTCCCTGGCTGGGTTGGACACGTTTTCACAAGGTGTGTACTGGTCCATTTTGAATCTAGTCCTGCTGCCAGAATTGAAGCCCCCCAAAAGGCATGAGTCAGGTTAGGCTCTGGACAAGTTTGTACTGGTCTCCTGGGGGAGGAGACCCATAGTGCCAGCCCTGAGGCAAGTGTGACCAGGGAGAGCTTGGCGTGAGCAAGTCAGATAGTGAGTGTTGGTTTGCACTGTTTTCTGCAGGTAGCTCTATGTTTATGCTGAGGGGTGAGGTAGGGAAATGTTGCATTCTAGCTCCTTTGTTCCTGGAGGCATCTTCCGGTGATCCTGTCCCTATGTGACATGCTCAGGGATTAGTCTATCTCTCCCTCTCCTGTGCCCCAGGTGTTTTTCCAACAGCTAGTTCCACACTGTACTCCTGCTGGCTGTTTGTGGTGCTGTCTCTTTAAGGGTAGGGACTCAACTTCTTAAAGCCTTCTAGTCTCTCCTGGAGCAAAATCCCCTGAGGTTTTAAATTTCAGGCTTTAAGTCCTGCTGGTTGTAAGAACTCACAAAATTCAGTCCTTCTCACTTTCAAAGTCAGATTTAATGGGGACTTGTCTTTCCTGTGTGGACTTCCCAGTGTGATCGTCTGTTTCTCATTCTTTTCCACAACCGTGGCTCCCTTCTGACCATGCTCCATCACAGTCCATTTTTGCTCCAAAATCTTATCTGTGCCCTTCTTACCTTCTTCCATATGGTCTCTTTATACCTTTAGTTGTGGAGTTTGTTCTGCCAGTCTTTGGGTCATTTTTAAAGTTGTTTACACTGATGTGAGTGTTATCTAGTTGTATCCATGGGGTGAGACAGACTTAGGGTCCTCCTTCTTTGCCCTCACTGGGCCTGCTTTATTGTTGCTGCTGCCTATTATGGACTGGTTTTTGTTTTCTTGTTTAGTGAGTTTTCTAAACTATATTCTGTCATGCATGGCCACTAACTTCTTTCTTCTGTTAGTTTAGTGATCAGCTGGCGTTTTGACAGTCAACCTATATGCCTGGAACTAAAAAATGAAAGAAAGAAAGAAAGAAAGAAAGAAAGAAAGAAAGAAAGAAAGAAAGAAAGAAAGAGAAAGAAAGAGAAAGAAAGAAAGAAAAGAAAAGAAAAGAAAAGAGAAGAAAAGAAAAGAAAAATACTCTTCCAGTCTTTGCTTTATGTTGGTGGACTTCTGCAACACTTACGCAGTTCATTTATAACTTTGCCTTAAGATAGTCTCTTTACAACTCTGCCTTATACTTCCGACTTGTCTGCAACATGAAGGTCAACCAGGGGTGAAATATAGGGTTTTTGTAGCCTTTTCTGATCCTTTATCTTCCCTGAGCATGAGTGTGTTTTTTTCAATTCTCCCATGTACATGGGAACTTTCAAAAAGCCCTTATTCCTACACACATCTCCTTTCCCAACCCGTTTCTTCAAGCCAAGCCTTTTGGACTGTTTATTACTTGTACCTTTTGTCTCTTGGTGCAGTCTGCTTCAGCCAATACTGATATCTTCAATTTATTTTAACAGGAGCCACTTGGATAACTGTCCCAAGTCAAGGGAAGTAACAGGAATCTTTTGCCCCAGTCTTTGTCAAAGCCTCCAGACAGGCTGAGACCCACAATTATAATTCTTTAAGATTAAGTTTCCTTTTACTCCCTGTGGTATGAGGGCTGTCATCTTTATAGCTGCTGATGATCTGGAGCATTGGGGATGGTAGGTCGACGATGCTACTTATCAACACCTTCTTTTTTCACTGTGTCTTCCCTTGGCTATTATAAGTTTTTGACTAGATTCCAAAGTTCTTCAAAAGTTTATTGTGGCAGTTTTTGCCTGCTTATCAGTTACTTTTGGAGAAGATGGATGCATGCAGTTTCCACTCTGCTATTTTCAGTGATATCCTAATTTTTTTGAATGGCTAATCTAATAACATAAAATGGCTAGGATTTCCAAGGAAGCTGACTAAATGCCAAAGCTCTATGTAAAAGAAATTTTTTTTACAGATTATTCTGAAAAATACTCCTACAACAACCTCTGACCTGTTCCAATTATCCTTTTGAAAGCACCCCCCAAAATCATTTCTATTCCTCATTTGATTAGTGCTATACTTATGTTTAGTGGCAGTACATGTATCTTGATTTTAGAGGTGAAGTATGCGGAAATAAAAATAAGTATGTCTTCTTCATGAATATGATCTGTTCTCCTTTTCTACAACTTTTATGCATGCCTGCATGTCTACCTTCAGATTTCCCTCTTTTCCTCTTTGACAATGATTACATTTCCCCTCATGGTTAATTATGTGAATTTTTTCCTGTGTTCTGCCTTATGTTTTCCAAAATCACTGTGCTTTTATCAAAAGAGACCAAGGCTAACCTTGTTCTCTAGCCTGACTGATGACAAGTGCTAATGATACTGGTGATTCAGTTCTGTCATCACTTTGGTTTCTGAGTATACACAGCTTGAGACAGCATTACAGAAGAGGGAAGAATGTGGGAAACAGAGGGGCAGCACAAAATGAGCTTGATTTTTTCCAAATCTCCAGCTACTGACTGGTCATAAATCATCTATCACAATTCTTTCAGGGCCCTTTAATATCATTTGGAACAACAATTTGTAGGCCGTCTATGCTGCGTTTCCATGCTGGAGTTCTCATCTTTAATCGGAACAAATACTGAGGATATGTGGTGGTGGGAACAGACATTGAGAGGGAAGCTTATCATGTTTTTGGATAGATGGTCCCTTACATAAAAGTGCATGCCCTATTTATTGACTCCCACTTATTAGATTTTTTTCTCAGAATTTAATACCCAGAACATCATCTATTATGTCAGAATTGTGAGTTGGTCTCTTGTTCATAGCTTAAGAATGCAAGTCTCAAGAATATCATTGTATAAGTTATTGATACTCACAAATACAAGCTACAGAGTGTTTCCATGTTCATTACATTATTCTAATATAAGTCATTTTTGTGAAGAATTGATAAATGGTAGCTTTATTAAGATTTAATGAAGAAAAGAAAGAGACATGTAGAAGCTCCTGAAATGTAGGGAACAAATTGGAGAGCAGAGCATTTTTATTTTCCTGAGAAGACAGCCTAACTCTTAAAATCAAACTCACCACTGCTTTTTGACAATGTAAGAGTCATTTATCCCCTGTGGAAGACCCAACCCCACTGAGAATAGAATCTAGGGCACCGGGGTGGCTCAATGTGTTAAGCATCCAACTCTTAATTTTGGCATGAGTCATGATCTCGCGGTTGGTGCATTCAAGCCCTGCATTGGGCTGTGTGCTGACAGTGTGGAGCCTGCTTGGGATTCTCTTTCTTCTCTCTCTGCCCCTCCCCTACTCACTTGTACACTCTCAGGCTCACTCTCTCCTTCTCTCTCTCAAAATAAATAAACACTTTAAAAAAATAATGGAATGTAGATATCAGCACCATAAAACCTATCAACCATCATCTGAGGGTATGAAGTGTAGTCCATAATGTTTGTGGCACTGAAGCTAATTTGAAAACTCTAAAATCTCAAGGATTATACATGCTTCTGGCAACAGAGGTGCATCAGGCCAGCCTTTTAGACTGTATATACAAATTGCCTAGGAAAACTTTCGCTGTCCTGATTATTACTTTACTAAATATTCCACATTTACCCACCAAGTAAGATCTAATTCAAGTTTCACCTGATATGTGAAGGCTCCAGTTGCCACACACCAGAAGAATATCTTGGTTTTACTGTGTCCTTATATAGATAAGTGCTACCTGATTGTGAAATCCCCAGAAACTGCATCAACTTATTCTTCAGTTTTACCATGTGTACAAGTCTCGCTTCTTAAATCAGAATACGAGGTGGAAATATTCCCAAATTCTGCTATGTCCAATTCAGGCCTTCAAAAAATAAATCTCCCAACTTATTTATTAAACCTGCCTCTTGCAATTGAGATAACACAGCTCTCAGGCATGATGAAAACACCTCTCTTAAGTGACTACTGTGTTATACTGATGGGACTTAGGCCTTAGAAGAAATAAATACAGCTGATCATAACTATCTTAGCAGTTGCTCTTGACCTTGCCTACATACTAGAAGCAGGTAGGAAGCTTTATAAAGTACTGATGATTGGCTCCCTCCCCCAAGATTCTGAATTAATTTGTCTTATGTGCATTCTGAGCACTGGAATTTTTTCTAATGTTCTAGGTAATTTCAATGCAGCCAAAGTTGAGAAACACCAGTCAACACCAATATGGGCTTTACCTTGCTCTTGAATATTTGCTGTTTTCAACTATAGTTGTTCTCCAACAATCAAAACTCTAATTCAGGAAAAATATTATTTGCAGGTAGATATTTCCTTTGATTAGAAAAATGTAATTTTGGGACGCGTGGGTGGCTCAGTCGGTTAAGCGCCCAGCTTTGGCTCAGGTCATGATCAAATGGTTTGTGGGTTCAAGCCCTGTGTCGGGCTCTGTGGTGACAGCTCAGAAACTGGAGCCTGCTTTGGATTCCATCTCTCTCTCTCTCTCTCTCTCTCTCTCTCCTCTTACCCCACTTATGCTCAGTCTCTCTCTCTCTCTCTCTCAAAAATAAACATTAAAAAATTTTAGTGTCATTTCAACATAAAGAGACTGTGAAAGCACAAATCTCTTTTGAGGAAAATAGTGAAGATCTATAATTACCTGAAATTATGTTACAAATGGACTTCTGCATTCTACAATATATGTTCTCATGAATAAGTTTTGTGCAGATGACCCCTACACCACAAGTTCATAATTAAGACATGATAGCTGCTATTCCAATTAATACATTATTTGTATCCTAATGATAAACTTTCTTTCCAACTTTTTTTTACCTGAAAGACTCTAGCCTTAATAGTTATGGCAAAAATTATCCTGCTGAGACTGACTTGCTTCTATAATTCACATCTCTTTTAGTCATCTACCAAAGCTGAAGCTGAGTTTGAATTTTCTTCTTTTACTTGGCTGCTGTGCTGCTAGAGTGGAACTTATTTTAAATATGGTTTAAACACATTCCTTCATACTCTCCCCCCCTTTTTTTTAGCACCTAGTCAATTTCAGATCCTCTTAAAAAAAAAGTATCTCAGTTCTCCAAAGGGTCACCTTCCATAAGCATCCTGATTTTACTTCAAAATGAATTATTAAAGATTTTCGCTGAGTGGACATTCTACCCTTTGCTCCAGTGACCTTTGCCTAGAAAGATTTTATACTAGAAAACTGGAAGTTTAATCATCAATGATGTTAAAATCATTGAATATTAGATCTAGGTGACATTTTTATAAATATTATTTACCTTTTCGAAATGATAAGATTGATAAATCAGTTACTTCCTAGAGCATCAGGTTATAATATTAGGAACCAACTACTCTAGTAGTGTGATAGAACTGGTTTGGACACAAACCCTGACATTCTTTTAAATTTATTTACTCAAAGCAAGTTGTCAGATTCTTCCCTAATAGGCTTTTAAATAAAAATTTGGAGAGATTAGAGTACTTAACTACAAAATATCTGTTGCCTGACTTGTAAACTGAGGATAATTCTTACCACATTGAGTTATAGAGAAGATTAAATGAAATGATTTGTACAATAGCTTCTAAGTGCACTACTTGCTAGTGGTTGATTCTCAATAAATATTAAAAGGAAAGGGATAAAAACTAATCCCCTTACTTTAAAGTTGAAGAAAATTATTCCAAGAGAGATAAACTAACTTGTTTGAAGTTTCCAAGTTAGTAAGGGGGGCAGGCTTAGAGCTGGAGGCCAATAAGCCAATAAAATAGTGAGTCAAAGTGTCTTTCCCTATATGAAAAACTTCATCCAGAAAATTTATTTCTCAATTTAGATGAACTTCTTTTGTTCACATTTGTGATAGGATTGCCATGAATGTTCACTTACATTTTTTTCTGTTTAGCCCTAGTATCGAATTGGAACAACAATGACAGAAACTTACTAGTTTCTGTCCCATTACTATCATGTGCAAGGCTACCTAAGTTTTAAAAAGATATTTGATGCATAATCCATCCTTTCCAAAATATTTGTTAAAAGAATTTAAGAGTTTTTATCACACACTCTTCTTTATTGAAAATAAATGACCAATTTCTTACATTTTTCCCACATATACATCCTATGTACATGACTATGAGTGTCTGTAGAAGGGACACATTGTTTTATTAGCTTTGGTTCATTCATTCATCCTTTCTTTATGTTTCTTTCCTTGTTGCTTTATTATTCTAATCCTTTCTTTATTCTTCACTCTAAAAAATGTTTTCCATGATTGTAAAATGAATAAAAGGGATAAGCAAACTCCCCTATGTTTATTACTCAATACTGAAAAAAAAATACAAGAAAAATCAATAAGATATCTGGTTTTAAGTTTGACACACAGGGAGCTTGGAAGTTACCACTCTGTCCTAACAAATGAAAAGCTGAACAAATTGTAAAATCAACTCTTCCTAGATCCATAAGAGAAGTTAGGTCACAGCACAAACCAAGACACCAAAAATTGAAGTGACAGACAAGTAAACCCAGAGAATTACAACTTACTAGTGTAAAACCCACAAGCAGAAACCCCTGTGGGGATAAGTGCTAGGGTAGGAAAACCTGAACCGTAATTGAAAAATTGCTGGAGACGCAGTGTAGACCAGGCTGAGTAATAAAAATTCCAGGGAAATCCAGACATTGGGAGAAAAGTACACTTGTGAGCTGTACCTCCAAGAGCTTGACTGGGTTCTAACAGTGACTATCAGTGACTGATCTCGCTGTCTCTTTCAGGGAGATGGGGAATGGAACCATTTTAAACCACAACACAGCATTCTGTTTTTCCAAACAGGTTCTGCCCTCAGGAGAAACTACTTAACCAGAACTTAACTTGCTGGAAGTTTAACCAAACCTAATTGATCTGGTAGGAAGGGTAATATCCAACTCCAGCCAGTTCTAGCCTGTAGGGGAAGGGACATACTCAACTCCAACACCCTCTAGCCGATCTGTCTCAACCAAGGGAAAGAGAGAAAACTGAGAAGTACAAGCCAAGTTCACAATATAGAGGAGCAAGCTCATTAAAAGTTTGAGACCTAATCCTAGGACTATAGGATGTTTCCCTGCCTTCAACATCTTGCAACTACATTACTAAAGGCTTATATACAGCAGTTCCTTTTACCTGGTATGTTATATCCTGTTAGCAAGGCACAAAACACAGTTTGAAAGGACAGAACGAGATTGGGACTAAAATCAGATATGACAGGGATGTTAGAGTTATCTGACTGGGGATTTGAAGCAACTATGATTAATATGCTAAGGGCTATAATGAATAAATATACAACGTGCAAGAACAAATAGACAATGTAAGCAGAAAGCTGGAAATTCTAACAAAGAACCAAAAATAATGGAGATAAAAATGACTATAATAGAAATGTAGAATGACTGTGCTGGGCTTATTAGTAGGCTGGACATAGCTGAGAAAAGAATCTCAGAGTGTAGAGATATCTCAATAGAAAGCTCCCAAACTGAAACTTAAGATGAGAAAAAGACTGCATGACACAGAATGGAATATCTAAGGATTGTGGGACAACTAAAAAATATATAGCATATGTAATAAGAACACCATAAGGAGAAGAGAGAAAGGAACAAAAAGAGAGAAAGGAAATATTCAAAACAATAATGACTGAGAATTTCCTGAAATAAATGTCAGATATCCAATCATAGATCCAGGAAGCTCAGAGAACATCAAGCAAGAAAAGTGTTTTTTTTTTTTTAAACTATACCAAGGTATATCATATTCAAACTTTAGGAAATCAAAAGTTAAAATCTTTTTTTAAAATAGTTTATTGTCAAATTGGTTTCCATACAACACCCAGTCCCCACAAGTGCCCTCCTCCATTACCATCCCTTCAACTCTCGGTTCCTTTTCAGTATTCAATAGTCCCTCAGGTTTTGCTTCCCTCTCTCTCCCCAACTTTCTTTCCCCCTTCCCCTCCCCATGGTCCTCCATTAGGTTTCTCCTGTTCTCCTGTTAGACCTATCAGTGCAAACATATGGTATCTGTCCTCCTCCGCCTGACTTATTTCACTTAGCATGACACCCTCGAGGTCCATCCACTTTGCTACAAATGGCCATATTTCATTATTTCTCATTGCCATGTAATACTCCATTGTGTATATATACCACATCTTCTTGATCCACTCATCAGGTGATGGACATTTAGGCTCTTTCCATGTTTTGGCTATTGTTGACATTGCTGCTATGAACATTGGGGTACATGTGCTCCTATGCATCAGCCCTTCAAGTGAGTATGAACTGGGAAAAAGTTAAAATCTTAAAAAGCCTAAGTGGAGGAAAAGCCTTATGAAAGATAAAAGATAAGAATGATATATGACTTCTTCTCATAAATTATGCAAGTAAGAGATTGGAGTAAAATATTGAAAGTGTTGAGAGAGAAGAAATAACACCGAACAAGAATTATGTGCCCTGTGAATTATCCTTCAAATGGAAAGGGAAAACAAGCCATTCTGAAACAAACAAAAATTGAAAGAACTTGTTGCCAGTACACCTGCCTTACAAGAAATGTTAATAGCTCTTCGCTTAACTGATAACAGTTTGTTCAAAATAACAGCAGCAATGTATTAAATTATGTATGCTTATGGTATATATTTATGTGTAAACAAAATGAATGACAGAAATGATGCAAATAATGGGAAAGAGGAATTAGTAATAATTTGCTATTATAAGGCACTCACACTACATCAAGAGTCTAAATGCACAAATTAAAAGATAAACATCTGAAAAGATAAAAAACAAGACCCAACTCTATGCTCAGTAAGTTGAGCATCCAACTGTTGGTTTTAGGTCAGATGATGATCTCCTGGTTTCATTGGTTTGACCCCTATGTCAGACTCTGCACTGGCAGCTCGGAGCTTGCTTGGGATTCTCTCTCTCTCCTTCTCTCTCTGTCCTTCCCCTACTCATGCTGCCTCTCTGTCAAAAGATAAATAAAAACTTCAAAACAAATTTTTTTAAGTAACCCATTTTAAATATAAAAGCACATATAGATTAATAGTACATGGATAAAGATTTACTATGCTAACACTAATTAAAAGAAAGCAGGAGTAGCTATATTAATTTCAGACAGATCAAACTTCAGAGCAAGGGAATTTATTAGGGATAAAGAAGGGCATTGTATAAAGGGATCACTTCTTCAAGAAGACATAACAATCCTTAACATGTATGCACATGATAAACGGGCATGAAAATACTCTAAGCAAAACCTTATAGAACTATGAGAAGTAGCTACATCCACTTTTATAGTTGGAAACTTCACAATCCTCTGTCAGAAATGGAAAGATGCAGCAGGCAGAATTTCTGTCAGAACATAGCTGAATTCGACAGTACTGCCAATTAACTGGATATAATTGTTATCTATAAACTAGTTTATTTAGTAACAAAATACATGTTCTTCTCTAAGTCATAAGAACATTCACCATGATAGACCACATTTTGGGCCATAAAACACACCTTAACATATTAAAAAAGAGTAGCAATCATTTGTCTGCTCTCAGACAACTGCTTAAAGGAATCAGTATAGGGGCTGGGTGGCTCAGTCACTTAGGCATCTGACTTCAGTTCACAGTTCATGAGTCTGAGCCCCACATCAGGTGCTGTGCTGACAGCTCAGAGCCTGGAGCCTGCTTGGGATTCTGTGTGTGTATGTGTGTCTTTGCACCTCCCCCATTCATGCCCTGTCTGTCTGTCTGTCTCTCTTTCTATCAAAAATAAATAAACATTAAAATAAAAAGATATCAATACCAAAAGATAGTTGGGAAATCCCAACATACTTGGAGATTCAATAAAACATTTCTAAATAACACATGATTCAAAGAAGAAATTTCAAGAGAATTTTTAAAAATAGTTTGAACTAAATGAAAATGGAAGTATAAATTACCCAAATTTATAAGATGTGGTGACATTAATGCTTAGAAGGAAATGTAAAGTATTCAACATGTGCATTCAATAATGCATATATTAGAAAAGAGAGAAATATAGTCTCGTTTGCATGTATTAGAAAAGAAGAAAGCTCTACATTCAATAATCTGAGTTTCTACCTTAGAAAACTAGAAAAAGAGGAGCAAATTAAATTCAAAGAAAGCAAATGAAAAGCTGCTAAAAAAATGAGAGCAGAACTCAATGAAATTGATTTCATAGGAAATCAATAGAGAAAAATCAATGAAATATAAACCTAGTTCTGTAAAAGATCAATAAAGTAGATAAGATTCCGGCCAATCTAAATAAGAAAAAAGAATACAAATTACTAATATCACTTAAGCCACAGAAACTTCTCACATGACATGTCTCTAGAGGCAAGGAAAATAAAAGCAAAAATGAACTATCGGTACCTTATCAAGATAAAAAGCTTCTGCACAGCAAAAGAAACAATCAATAAAACTAAAAGGCAAGTGACAGAATGAGAGAAGATATTTGCAAATGACATATTGGATAAAGGGCTAGTTAGTATCCAAAATCTACAAAGACCTTGCCAAACTCAACACTCAAAAAACAAATAATCCAGTGAAGAAATAGGCAAAAGACATCAATAGACACTTTTTCAAAAAAGACATCCAAATGGCTAACAGATACATGAAAAGATGCTCAACATCACTTATCATCAGAAAAATGCAAATCAAAACCACAATGGGATACCTCCTCACACCTGTCAGAATGGCTAAAATTAACAACTCAGGAAGCAGCAGATGTTGATGAGGATGTGAAGAAAGAGGAACCCTTTTGCACTGTTGGTGGGAATGAAACTGGTGCAGCCACTCTGGAAAACAGTATGGAGGGTCCCCAAAAAGTTAAAAATAGAACTACCCTATGACCAAGCAATTGTAGAACTAGAAATTTATCCAAAGGATACACAAATGCTGATTCAAAGGGGCACATCCACCCCTATTTTTATAGCTGCACTATTAATAATAGCCAAACAATGGAAAGAGTCCAAAAGTCCATCAACAGATGAATAGATAAATATATAATAATAATAATAATAATAATAATAATATGTATATATGTACAATGGAATACTACTCAGTGATCAAAAAGAATGAAATCTTGCTATTTGCAACAACATGGAGGGAACTAGAGTGTATTATGGTAAGTGAAGTCAGTCATAGAAAGACAAATATATGATTTCACTCATATGTAGAATTTGAGAAACTCAACAGATAAACATATGGGAAGGGAAGGAAAAATAAAATAAAAGCAGAGAGTGAGGCAAGCCATGAAAGACTCTTAAGTACAGAAAATAAACTAGGGATTGATGGAGGGGGTGGGGGATGGATTAAATGGTTGATGGGCTTTTAAGGAGAGCACTTTTTGTGATGAGCACAGGGTGTCATATGTAAGAGGTGCATCATTGAGTTCTACTCCTAAAACCAAGACTGCACCATACATTAACTAACTCTAATTTAAATAAAAAATAAAATGAAATAATAAAAAAATTTAATGAAAGAGGGATATCACCACACATTGCATGGACATTAAAAGGATAAAAAGGAATATTATGAGGAAGTCTATGCCCACAAACTGGTATCCTAGGTGAAACTGACCAATTTTTTTGAAAGATACAATTTGCCAAAACTCGCAAGAAGAAATAGACAATCTTAACAGAGCGATATCTTTCAAATATATTGAATTTTAAAATAACTTTACAAAGCAGAAAGCATCAAGCCTTGACGGGTTCACTGGTGGATTCTATCAAACATTTGGGGGAGAAATTATACCAATCCTATACAATATTTTGCAGATGATGGAAGCAGAGGGATACTTCTTAAATTATTCTATAAGGGCAGCATTAGCCTAATACCAAAACCAAAGACCTTACAGAAAAGAAAAATAGAGGCCAGTATCTCTCATGAACATAGATGCAAATATCAAAAAAATATTAGCAAATCAAATCCAACAATGTATAAAAAATTACACATCATGACCATGTGGGATTCATCTCAGGCATGCTAGGTCGGTTTTGCATCACAAAACCAATTAATGTAGTCCATTACATCAACAGTCCATGATTATATCAATAGATGCAGAAAAAGCATTTGACAAAATCCAGTAGCCATTCACAATAAAACCACTCAGTAAACTATGTATGAATAGAGGGGAACTTTCTCAAATTGATAGAAAATCATCTATAAAATCCTACAGCTAAGATCATACTTATTGGTGTGAAACTCAAAACTCTAAGATCAGGAACAAGGAAAGGATATTCCCTTTCACCACTCATTTTCAACTTCATACTGGAAGCCCTAGCTTATATAGTAAGACAAGAAAAGGCGATAAAAGTTACACAAATTTGGTAGGAAGAAATAAAACTGTTTTTGTTCACAGATGACATGACTGGCTAGGTACAAAATCTGAGAGAATCAACAAAACCTCCTGGAACTAATAAGTGACTATAGTAAAGTTGCAGGATGTAAGGTTAATATACAAAAGTCTATTGTTTTCCTAAATACCAGCAATGAGCAAATGGAATTTGATATTAAAAATATAATACCATTTTCATAGCATCCCAAAACATGAAATATTAAAATATAAATCTAATAAAAATATAGAAGATCTGTGTGCAGAAAACTACAAAATTCTGATAAAATATTTCAAAGAAGAACTGAATAAATGCAGAGCTATTCCATGTTCATTGATAGAAACACTCAATATTGTCAAGATGTCAGTGTTTCCCATTTGATGTACTTATTCAATACAATCCCAATGAAAATGCCAGCAATTACTTCGTGGATATCAACAAATTGATTCTAAAGTTGATATGGAGAAGCAAAAGACAAGAATAGACAATACAATATTAAAGGAAAAGAATGATGTTGGAAGAATGACACTACCTTACTTCAAGATTTGCTATAAAGCTGTAGTAAAAAGACAGTGTGGTCTTGGTGAAAGAATAGACAAATAGTTCAGTGGAACAAAATAGCAAGCTCAGAAGTAGACCTACATACATATAGTCAACTGATCTTTCACAAAGAAACAAAGAAATTACAACAAAGGAAAAATAGTCTCTTCAACAAATGGTGCTGGAACAACCCATGTGCAAAAAGGAATCTAGACCCAAACCTTACTGCCTTCACAAGTATTAACTCAAGATGCATCATAGACATAAATGGAAAATGGAAAACTATAAAACTCCTAGAAGATGACATAAGACAATTTTAAATGTCTTTTAGGCTTGGCGATGACTTTTTAGATATAATACCAAAGATATGATCATTGAAATAAATTTTAAAAAGCTGGACTTCATTAAAAGTAAACATTCCGAGGGCACCTGGGTGGCTCAGTTGCTTAAGCATCTGACTTCAGCTCAGGTCATGATCCCATGGTTTGTGGGTTCAAGCACTTCATCGGGCTCTGTGCTGACAACTCAGAACTTGGAACCTGCTTGGATTCTGTGTCTTCCTCTCTCTCTGCCCCTCCCCTGCTTATGTGCTCTCTCTCTCTCCAAAATAAATAAAAATATTTTTTTTTTAAAAAGTAAACATTCTGTTCTGCAAAAGACAGTGTCAAGAGAATGAAAAGGCAATCCATGGACTGGGAGAAAATATTTGCAAAAGATATAGCTGATAAAGGACTTTTCTCCAAAATGCAGAAAGAACTTTTAAAAATCAACAGTAAGAAAATAAACAGCATGGAAACTCCGAAGAAGAGATTAACTCTCCTAGGGCCACAGTGCCAGGAACATCTTTTGAAACTCGATCTGTCTGATTATAAAGCCCAGGCTCTTTCCAGGACGTTTCAGCCACTAGGACCAAGGCTGGCCAAGGTCTTTGGTCAAAATATGCTTTGGAATTTGTTTTACCAGAGCTGAAACAGAATGGCCACAGATCCACTGTAATCAAGGCACTTCCCCAATGGGTAGAAGAGAAAGAGAGTGGTCATACTGCCCAGGACTGTCCAGACACTAGACCTTGGCTCATGTGACTTCATCAGTCTGCATTGAGAAGCTCTGACCTTGAGGAGGTTTGGTGGGAAACAGACAGTAAGCAGTTTCCTAGTGAAGTGAACTACCCACTTAGAATCTCATCCCAGGCTTTGAGACCAGTATGCAGAGATGGAGCACGGGACAGACCTTGAACAAGGCTGGATTGACTGGCTCTTTGCAGGGAGGTGGGTCCAGGAAGAGCCTGGTGGAAGGCTGAAAATGCTTCTTGGTAAGGGGTTAGGGTGTGGTTTTGTTCTGGATCGGATGCTGTCAAAAAGAGTTGCTTTTCTGGAATCTGAGGGACAAAGCAGAGATGGGAGATGTGCAGCCATTTTTGTGGTTTGGACGACGTTCTTGTTTTTGTCCATACTGAAGATTATAGAGTGGTCTGGTTTTTGTCTTGCTGCATCCTGGTCACAGAGTGACCTGATTTCCGGTGTTCTGTGAAGCTGTTTATGTTCAGTTTGGGAACTCCGGGGCCTTGTTGCTGGTGGCAGGCCCACTCCAGCAGTTTTTCCTCGGAGTTCATGTCATCTTGTTACATCTTGGTTGTCTCTGTTAATTTCATACATCCCTCCTACAGTGCTTCCGGAGTCTTCCATCAGGCCATTCTCCACATGAATCTTGCAGGGCAGGCAGAGTCCCTGCTCACCTTTCTCGGCCTCTTCCTTGAACTGCTCTGGGTTTGGAAAGATCCACATGCAAGTAGGCAAGATCAGTTTTCTGCAGCAAAGTTATCTGGAAGTGAGAAGGTCCAGAGAGAGCCTCCAGGAATAAAGACCGTATAGTGATGTCACTGGCAAGACTGCCCCTCTCCAGTGTGCTCTTGTCACTTGAACTCTACTTCTACCCGCACCTGTGACATGGAGACAACATTGCATTTGCATCAAAGAGTTTACTGAGAGGATTAAAGGAGGCAATGCAGGGGTGCCTGGGTGGCTCAGTCAGTTGAGCATCTGACTTCGGCTCAGGTCATGATCTCGTGGTTTGTGGGTTCCAGCCCTGCATTGGGCTCTGTGCTGACAGCTTGCTCAGAGCCTGGAGCCTGCTTCAGATTCTGTGTCTCCTCTCTCTGCCCCTCCCCCATACATGCTCTGTCTTTCAAAAATAAATAAATGTTAAAAACATTTTTTTAAAGGAGGTAATGCAGGTAAAGCACTTAGAATCACTCTGGCTGTAGTAAGGAACTATGTACCACCACCATTTCTTCTGTTTTTAACTGTCAATTTTTACATCTTTAGATAACAGAATTAACATGTTTAAAAGTGTTAAATGACAAATAGTTGTTAATTAACCTTTTGATTCAGAGACTCCTTTAAAAATGCAAGAGTGTGGAACAGGCAAGTCAAAAATGGCAAAAGATTAATAATCGTCACCACATTGTACCCGTGGAACTAATATAATACTGTATATTAACTGGAATAAAAATAAAAACTTAAAAAGATTTTTAAAAAAGAAAATAAACAACCTGATTAAAAAATGAGCCAAAGACCTTAACAGACCCTTCGTCGAAGAAGATATGTAGATGACAATTAAGCATTTGCAAAGATGCTCTACATCATTTGTCATTAGGGAAATGCAAATTAAAACAACAACGAGATAGTACTATACACCTATTAGGATGGCCAAATCCAGAACACTAATGACACCAAATGCCAGCAAGAATGTGGAGCAACAGGAATTCTCATTCATTGCTTATAAGTATCCAAAATGGTACAGCCACTATGGAAGACAGTTGGCAGCTTTTACAAAACTAGTCTTATTTATCATATGATCCAGAAATCACACTCCTCAGTATTTACCCAAAGGAGTTGAAACTTATATCTACACAAAAATCTGCACACAGATGTCTATAGCAACTTACCTCATAATTGCCAAAACTTGGAAGCAACTGAGATGTCCTTCAGTATGCTAATGGATAAATAAACTTTGGTACACTCAGACAATGGAATGTTTTCAACATTAAAAGGAAATGAGCTATCAAGCCATAAAAAAGACATAGAGGACACTTAAATGCATATTACTAAGTGAAAGAAGCCAATTTGCAAAGGCTATATGTTGTACAATTGCAACTATGACATTCTGGATAAAGCAAAACTATGGATATAAAAAGTTCAGTGGTTTTCAGGGGTTAAGAGTTGGAAAGAATGACTAGGTGAAGTGTAGAAGATATTTAGGGCAGTGAAACTACTCTTTATGATATATAATGGTGCATATATGTCATAAATATGCCCAAACACAGGAGGTACAACACCAAGAGTGAACTCTAATGTAAACAATAGACTTTAGGTAATAATGATGCACCATATAGGTTCATCAATTGTAAAAAATGTACCATGCCAGTTGGGATGTTGATAATCAGAGAGGCTATGCATGTGTGAGAGCAGGGGTATATGGAAAATCTCTGTATCTTCTGCTTATTTTTACCATGAACCTAGAACTGCTCTATAAAGTTTATTATAAAAATATCAATGATAAGATAATTAATAGATGAAATACTAATACAAGCAAAGAGTGAGTTATAGAATAAAAATAAAATATAAGATGAAAAGAAAAAATGAATAAAATTGATAGAGTGAAAAACAAAATTTAACTTTTTGAGATGAGATGATTATCAACATAGGAGTTCCAAAGAATCATCTGAAAACCTTTAAAATCAATAAGATAAATTATCAAGGCACATGGATAATATTATTAGTAACTTTCCAAATTACCAGTAATACCCAATTAAATAGTGTAACCAAAATTTTCTTATTCATAGTAGTAACAAAATATATGAAGTGCATATACCAAGAAGAATTATGAAAAAAATTGTAAAGAAAATATCCCAAAAAAGATTTGAACAATTTAGAAATAATAATGTATATCTTTTTTTAAAGACTTATTTACTTATTTTTGAGAAAGAGAGTATGTGAGCATATGCAGGGGAGGGACAGAGAGAGAGAGAGAGAGAGAGAGAGAGAGAGAGAGAGAGACAGAGAGAGAATCTCTCTAGATCATGACCTAAGCCAAAACCAAGAGTTGGAAGATTAACCAATTAAGCCACCCAGGCACCCCTATAATGTATATTTTTGACATTCACAAATTTAATAGTCACAAGTTTGAATTATTTCCAAGCAGCCTTGAACATCCAATGCATATAATTGGTTGGGGCATAAAAATTATTTTATCTATTTTATCTATCTATCCAAATACCAGTATTTTTATCCAAAATAGTTATGGTATTTATTCATAATCATGTGTACATTTTGTGGATAAGTTAAAATAGTGTTAGAGTTTATATTTTCCTAAATATCACGGTTCCATTATGCTTCTTTATTCACAAAATTAAGATTAAGTTCTATTTACATGCTGAATCCTGCTTTTTTCTTTAAATTTTATTTTGAGCACGATCATAATATATTAAATACTCTGAAAATATCAACCATGCTAAATAGTCTTTGAAAATATTTGCCAAGTTAAATATCTACAGCCTATGAATGTACCACAATGCACTTAACCATTATTATTTCTCTTCGAGCATTTTCTCCTCAATCAGCATTTTACCACTACCAAGCCACCAAAACTTCTGTTGTCAAGATCTCCAGTGACTTCCAATATTACTATATCCATTAGTCACTGCTCTGGCTCAACTTTCTCAATCCATAAGCACCATTTAACAAAGTTAACCAATCACTTCCTGACTTCTACCTCCAAAATATATCTAGACTCCACTTCCCTCAGTCTGCACTAATGCCCTAGTTTAAGGCCACATTAACTTTCATCTAGACTATGATAATAGCTTTCAAAATAATTCTTCTGTTTCTTATTTTGTTTCCTATATTTCATCCAAGAAGCAGCCAAACTGAGCCTTGGAAATATAACCAGTTTATGTTATATTCTTTTCAAGATGTTTCAATAATTTCTCATCACATTTAGAATAAAATTCAAATTCCTTACTGGGCTTACAAGGTCCTATGTAAATCTTCTTCCCTATCTAGTTGATTGCACAGAACCACCATCTTTCTACCAGTCAGATATGTGAAATATTTTTCTGTCTTGGAATTTTACTTCAATCTCACTTTAAATACCATCATCTAAGTATCTCAAGTAGTCCCCAGTTTCTTTCCATCAACTCATCATGTTTTTCTTCATTATGGTGCTTGTCAGTACTTGGAGTTTTCTTTTTTCTTTGTTTATTACCTATCTTCCTCCAATAAAATGTAAACTTTTTAAGAAAAGTGATTTTATGTGTGTCATTACTATATTCCCAGGGTCTCAAAGAGTATCTGCCATGTTGTAGCTGGTGAACAAATAATTGTGAATGAATTTATTAATGAATAAATGAGTGAATGACATTTCGGTAATTTTGAATTATTTTCAACTATTAGCATTGTGCTACCATTAATATTTTTATATAAACATTTTCCCGTTTTAAAAAGTGAGGCAAGATTCCTAGGACAATAATTAGGGTCAGAGGGCACATGTATCTGGGGGTAGAAATTTGCCAAAAACTTTATTTTCAGAAAGGTTGTAGTAATTTTTACCTTATAAGAAATATGAGTGGTCATCTCCACTAATATTATTACCATTTATTAATCTATAATAATTTAATAGGCAAAGAGTCTGTATTATTGCTGTTTTGAAATTATTTGATTACTAAGAAGATTGGACATGTTTTAATACATTTATGCTTTACATACTTTTAATATAGTTCTATGAATTAGCTGTTCATATCCTTTGCCCATTTAATTTTATTTATGATACATTTTGTAATAGTTAGATGCTGAACGTGTAGAAAACATCTGTAGCCAGACTGTACAATTTTCAAGTTCCATCGCTACAGTTTACTAGCTGTGAGTCCTTATTAGACAAGCTATTTGACTTCTCTGTGACTTTCTTTACCCATATGTAAAATGGTGATAATAATAGTAGCTACCTCAGAGGGTTGTCATGAGAATTAAATGAGTCACTACAGGTAAAGCAATAATAAGAAACTTAGAACACTACCTAGTTCATATAAGTACAGAAAATATTGGCCTTCACCTTATACCATCCACTACTCTTATACCATACACAGAAATCAACTAAAAATAGATTAAAGACTTAAGCATAAAACTTGGAATCATAAAATTTCTAGAAAAAAACATAGGGGAAGACTCCCTGACATTTTTCTTGGCAGTAATTTTTTTTTGGATTTGAGACCACAAGCAAATGGGGGAAAAAGCAAAAATAAACAAGTGGAAGGAGTTATATCAAATTTAAAACTTTTTGTACAACAAAGGAAATTATCAACAAAATGAAAAGGCAACTTATGGAATGAGACTAAATATTTGAAAGCCACATATTTGATAAGGAGTGAATATTCAAAATATACAAGAAATGCAACTCAATAGCAAAGAAATAAAAAAAAATTAAAAAATGGGCAAAGGAACTGCATAGACATTTTTTCAAACACAATGGGTTTTTGACATACAAGTGGCCAATGCTCAACATCATTAATCATTATAGAACTATCAGGCAATTCAGCAATCCCACTTCTAGTATATATCCAGAGGAAACAAAATCACTAAAATTGCCATCTCAAAGAGATGTCCATAGTCCCATGTTCATTGCAGCATTATTAAGAATAATCAAGATATGAAAATAACCTAAATATTTGTTGACAGATTAATGGATTAAGAAAATGTAGTGTACACACACACACAGAAATATTATATAGCCTTTACAAAGACAAAATACTTGCCACTTGTGACCTGGAGTGCATTATACTAAGTGTGATAAAATAGGCAGAGAAAGACAAATACTGTATTATCATATCGTATTATACATATCAAATTCTGTAATATCACATTACTTATGTGTGGAATCTTATAAAAAGTTGGACTCATAGAACCAGAGAGTAGATTCATGGTTGCCAGGGATGGGAGTGGGTAAGGGCAATGGGCAAAATTTGTCAAAGGTTGATCATAACTAACTGCATATATTTCTCATCTGTCAATTCATTTTTGCTCTTTAATTTGACATGTGTACCTTCTTATATATTGGCATTTAAACTTATTCAGGCTTCTGGTTCATACTGGTAGAATGAATACATATGTTTACCTTTTTTTCCTGTTGAAGACTCATTGAAATTAGAGGAAAAAGAAAGCATAGATAATAAAAACATGTATAAACTCCCTTGATATTTTTATATGTGGGGGCATCTTTGGAGACAAAGTCTTAATGAATTTCAAAAAAAATTAAAAACATAATTAAGTCATTTATATCACATTTTTGGGTAAGCCAGAATGAGTGTTCAACCCAGAAAGTAACAAAGGATAAGAAAAAAGTAGAGATGTGATCATTTATTCCGTGGAGGCAAAATCACAGAGATGGTCTAAAATTGGGTACATTCAATATTGAGAAGATTATGAGTAGCTAAGCACCATAAGTAATGGTAAATAATTGAAGTTTTACCTACAGAAAATCAGTGTGAATTAGCTTATGCCACAATTTCTTTTGTACATCATGTGTGAACAGTCAGAATATAACTGGAGATTTAATCTAGAAATAATTTCCACCTGAGGAAAGCTTGCACTCCTAGTGTTGCTGTTGATAGTCTAGACTAAGCAACCTGCTTAGTCTAAGCATCAGTGTTTGAGGAGTGTATTCTGCCATCAAGATTCATACATACATACACAGTAAAATGAATGCTGTTGGTTGACATGATCTGCTGATATTTCAAGAACTGTGTCAGCTCCTCCATTGGAGAAACATGTTGGGGAAAATTGGAACATCTAGATGTTTGAAAAAAAAATTCTACTGTCAAAAAAGAGAACCAAAGCAAAGAAATGAAATTATTGACCATAGGAAAAATGAAGATATATGAAGTTGTCAAAAGAAATACAGGCACACATACAATATTATGATAAATACTGTAAAAGATTCAAGAAGATACTGCTCACAAACTTAAAAATATGGTGTGGGGGCACCTAGTAACTCAGTCAGTTGAGAATCTGACTCTTGATTTTGACTCAGGTCATGATCTCACGGTTCGTGGGATTGGTCTCTGTGCTAACAGCATGGAGCTAACTTGGGATTCTCTCTCTCTCCCTCTCTCTGTCCCTCCCCTGCTCGTGCTCTCTCTCTCAAAATAAATAATAATAAATACGCATATTTAAAAAAAGAATATGATGTGATGGGAAAGAATCAAGGAATAATTTCAAAAAACTTTGAAATTAAATATATGATGTCAAATATTAAAAAAAGGAGGTACAAAAGATAGAGTCAAGGTAATTTCCCAGAATCAAAATGAAAGTATTCAAAGAATATGAGAATAAGACCAGAAATACCTAGAATCAAATATATAATAAGGATGTCACAGAAGAGTAATAATATAAGGAGAAATTCCAAAAAAAACTCAAGAAAGTTTACTAGACCTGAAGAAAGACATGTGTGTTCAAATGGAAAAGTTTCATTAAGTGCCAAAAAGGATGCATGAAAAATAAAAAAAATACTTAAACACAATATTGAGAAATTAGAGTAAACTAAGTACACAGAAGAGATCCTAAAAATTTCTTTTTTTTCATAATATTTTATTGTCAAATTGTTTTCCATACAACACCCAGTGCTCTTCACCTTAAGTGCCCTCCACCATCACCACCACCTCTTTCTTAAGGAGGAAGAGGTGTTCCACTATAAAGAAACAATAGTTAGACTAGCATATGATTCCTCGATGAGTAGAAATAGATTGCAGCAGGTTATACAGCAAACCTTCAACATTTTTAGCAAAATTATACTGAATCTTAAGTCAATGAGAAATGAATAAGGCCATTTTCAAACATTTAACGATTCATAAAGCTTACTATTCACTTTTATAGAAGAATTGTGAATGTATTTTTGTTACAACACCACAAATAACTTAAGAAGAAAGAAATATTTGAAATGTTCCAAACAGTTGGAAAATTATAAAATATAATGAATACTAAAAATTAAAACCTTTAATAAGCTCAAAAGCCTAAAATACTTAGGAATAAATAAAGGGAAAGATATGCAAGACCTCTGTACTGAAACCTAGAAAACACTGCTGAGACAAATTGTAGAGACTAACATAAATTAGGAGATAAATCATGCTCATGGATGGGAAATTCAATATTTTATTTTTTGGAAGATTTAATATTTTTTTTAAATTTCTGTCCTTGACAGAATGTATTAAATAAGCAAACACCACCAACAAGCAAAACAAGTACTACAATGTAAAAATATTAAAAAAAAGAAAACCCTCTCACATGCATAAATGAAAGATTGCACACAAAGA
>NC_043717.1:85148616-85161423 GCF_006229205.1 Suricata suricatta
GCAGCAATATCAACAGTAGCCAAAACATGGAAAGAGCCTAAATCTCCATCACCTGACAAATGGATCAAGAAGATGTGGTATATATTCACGATGGAGTACTACATGGCAATGAGAGGGAATGACATATGGCCCTTTGTAGGAAAGTGGATGGACCTTGAGGGTGTCATACTGAGCGAAGTAAGCCAGGCAGAGAAGGACAGATACCATATGTTTGCACTCATAGGTCTAACAGGAAAACAGGAGAGACCTAATGCAGAACACGGGGGAGCGGAGGAGGGAGAGAGAGTTGGGGAGAGAGAGGGATGCAAAACTTGAGAGACTATTGAATGCTGAAAATGAACTGAGGGCTGAAGGGGAAGGGGGAGGGGGGAAGACAGGTGGTGGTGATGGTGGAGGGCACTTGAGGGGAAGAGCACTGGGTGTTGTATGGAAAACAATTTGACAATAAAATATTATGGAAAAAAAATAAATAAAATAAAATAAAATTTTTATCTTCATGTTTTCTTTTGGGCAGTTTTACTATGATCCCCTTTAGTGTGGTCTTCTAAATGTTTAACTTTTCAGGGTTTTTTGTACATGTGAATGTGTAGTTTGATATCTTTTAATAGTTTAAGAAGTTCTTCAGTCATTATTTCTTCAAAAACTATTTGTACTTCATCTCACTTTAATCTTTCTCTGATGCCAGTTATATGAATGATTGGTTTCACCCTGTTTCATATGTATTGTAAGCTCTTTCTTTTTTCCACACTTTTGTTCTCCATGTTCAGTCTATATACTTTCTTATTGCTGTCTTCAAGTTTGTCTAATGAGCTCTTCAGCTGCGCTCTATTAAACCCATCCATGGAGATTTAATTTCAGTTACTGTAGTTTTTTAGTTTTAAATGTTCTATTCTAGTATTCTTCATGTTTGCAGTTCTATGCCAATAATCTCAATCTTTTTATTTAATTTCTTGGATATACTAATCAAACGTAAAGTAGTGGTTGGCAAACTTTACCATAAAAAGCTATATACTGAATATTTTCAGCTTTGAAGAACATATGCTTTCTGTTGTAATTGTTGCAATAACTTAACTCTGCCATTCTAGCATGAAAATGACTATAAACACTATATAAGCAAATAAGCATGGTTAATTTCTAATAAAGTTTATTCACAGAATCAGGAAGCAGCCTGGATTTGTCCTATAGACCATAGTTTGTGGAGACAATATTTTAAAGCCTGTCTTTATTAACTTCTACATAATATATGCATCACCTATTAGTCTGTTTCTATTGTGTTTTTTCTATTGTATTTGGTTATTTATCATTTTAGACCTTGTTATTTTTGACACTGTATATAATAGTTTGTGGAGATAATTTAAGGTTAAACTTGATACTATCTTCCACAAGAAATGATTTATTCTTGCTTCTGGTAGGCAATTGATGGTAGATCAACTTAATCCAATCAGGGATGGAAGTGACTAAAAGTTAGATTCTGATTTTTGTGAGCATTGGCCTTTATTGTGGCTTGTCCTCTTTACCTAAGGTGTAGTTTATCAGGGTTCCATTTGTTTCCTATGATTCCTCCTCTTCAGTGCTCCCTGGACTCCAATGCTTCTCCTGCAACCCCCAGATACTCCTGAAATGTCTGGTCAGCTTCTCAATTGCTTAACTGCCACTTTGAAATTAGCAAATCAATAGCAAAGCAGATGCAAGTTTTAGACTCTTCTCTGTGGAATTTCTTTCTCTCTAAAATCTGTTTCCACAAGTTATTGCTGCCTTGGCATCCCTCCAATGTGTTCAAACAAACACTTTTATTTTTTGAAGGTTTATTTATTTAGGTAATCTCTACATCTCATGTGGGGCTCTAACTTACGACCTGAGATCAAGTCACACATTCCTCTAGTTGAGCCAGCCAGATGCCCCCAAACAAATACTTGTATGTATAAATACATGAGTGTGTGTGTTTTATTTATCCACTGCAGCAGGAGATTTGGATTGAAACACGCCAATAGGCCACTGCATTAAATCTAAACTTGAGACCAAGTTAGTTTTTGTTGAAAGAGGAAGTCATCCAAATCCAGAATTGGGGTATTGTACACATTCCATTTGTGTGTGAAAGCAGAATGTTCAAGAGGTAATAATGAAGCCAACATTCAGAGAGACAGGAGACTGCAGCCTTGGAGAGCCGAGAAAGAAACCCTGGTACCTGAGAGGTTTTCAATTATCATCCTTATGATATCTAGCAAAAATTTTAGACCTTAGTTCTACATTATCACTGTATGCTTAAAACACAAACTCTTCTATCTTGTTAACTTTGGGAAGGATACTGTCTTTGCAGCCAAATTGTCACTAATATGTTTCCTCTTAAATGTTGGATTTTGGCAGAGTGTCATTCTTACCCCAATTTTTCCTTTCTCCAAATGTTCTTCCTGAGTATCTATTCCCAAGGCTTAAGTTACCACATATGTTTATGATTAAGTCTCTATATTTAGCCAAAACTTATGCCTCAGCTTCAACTGCCTATTGGTTCTCTCCCGTTGGATGCTCTACATTTACCTTAAACTCATATGTAACGTCTCATCATTCTCTCTTTTCCCCTGTCTACAATGAACAACTCACAGACGACTGAACATAACATGCTCTTTCAATAACCTCTGCCTTTACTCATATTGCTTTCTCTACCTAGAATATGCTACCTTTCACTTTTCTTCAAGTTCTGCTGAAATCATTCAACATGTATCTTCCAGATTACTTTCTCTGTGTTGACTTTTGTTATACCTACCACCACCTCATAGAATTTACACCATCTCCATTCCATTTTATTTTCTATCAAGGTATTTTTAGCACTTCCTTACACCTATACGTTTATATTTACAGGAGGTACCCTGGAGCTGGGATATGGATATATCATGCATATGGAATTTAAAGGCATATTCATGTTTTTATTGACATTCACTAAATTGCATGAACCGTATGTGGCTATTCAGACATATACAGCCATGTTAAGTTGTATGAGAACTTGAGAGGAATGATAGGCAAAATTCAGGAAGAAAACTGACCCCAAATGGTAGAGTCTCACATGATTCAACAACAGATTCAGACTTTCAAAGGTGAGTAGTGGTTCTGGACACAGTTGAGGCCTTTTACTATAACCTACCAGAAATAAATCATGGGTTTTACCAAACATACCATGATCCTGACATCTGGTATGTGTAAGCCTTGGAAGGAAATGGGTGTTTAAAATTTGAAAAGCCAAGCCACCTTGAATGCAAGAAAGTATGCTATCATGCCTACTATGAGGGTATAGCCTTGAAGAAAGTTGGGTGAAGTTATCTTTTGGTGCAAGAGTAGCAGATCTATGCAAGATAAGTGCATTAACTAGACCATCATATTAACAAATGTTTAATACAATATAAGGAATGGTGGTTGATATAGTAGACCAAAAAAATAGTATTGTGACTATAGTTTAGAGCAAATTATCAGCTATGATATAGCCTGAGAAGAATACTGGTATTTATAATTTAGGATAGAATGGCCAGGACTGGCTTGGGCACACAAATAGACCCTCCCATGGATTTTTCCTAAATACTATAGAACAGAAGGGATTTAAGAGTGGTAAATAATGTCCAACCCTAAAATTAAACAGAGATTAAGTAGTAAGATGATGCATTGCATTGAGTTTGCTGACCTTACTTTGTACCCATGAGCTGATGAAACATTGGATATTTAAGGTTACAAATATAATATCCCTTCTCTAAACATTTTCTTGAAAATATGGATCATCTCTTATTCAATTTGGCATTAGCCATGCCTGCTATGGTTTCTTATACATAAAAGGTGCTAACAATGACAACGAAAAAGAAATGAACTGATGTGGGAATGTTGAATGTATTCCAGGATAGCTAAAACACAGGGCTGATCCAAGAGGTATATAGATAGTCCCTGACATAGAATGGTTCAACTTGTGATTTTTTGACTTTATGATTATGCAAAAGCAATACACACTCAGTAGAAATTGTACTTCTAATTTTGAATTTTGATCTTCTCCCAGGCTAGCAATATGCATTATAATAGATGCTTGTGCTGCTGAGCAGCAGCAGCAGTGAGCCAGAGCTCCCAGACAGCCACATAATCACGAGGATAAACAACTGATACACGTAGAACCATTGTGTACCCAAACAAGCATTGTTTTTCACTTTCAGTTCAGTATTCCATAAATTACAGGAGATAGTCAACACTTTATTGTAAGATAGGTTTTGTGTTAGGTGATTTTGCCCAACTGTTGGTTAATGTAAATGTTCAGCGCATTTTAAGGTAGGCAAAGCTAAGCTATGATGTTCAGTAGGTAAAGCACATTAAATACATTTTCAATTTATGATACTTTCAGTTTACAATGGGTTTATCAAACATAAACCCCATTGTAAGCCAAGGAAGTTTTCTTTTCACTACGTATGGGAATATAAACTCATCCTGGTCCCATATCATAGGCTTTTCAAAAGCCGTCACAGAAACATGAAAAGTCTGAAAACAATTTCCAAGTGAAGAATAGAATTTATAATGAGAGCCACCTGGGACATGCCATCTCACACCCTTCTGTATGCCAGAGAAGGAGAGAAAACATAACACATGGATGGACTATATGCTCAGACACTGGCAACTGTCAAAGAGACAACTTGAGCTATTTGCAAATTAAATCCTATAGTTACTGATGACAGTTGTTTGTCTTAGTTGGTTAAAAATACCATTTCAAAACCTAAAATGTCTTCATTGTGCCTCAGGGTGCCACATTGTTGGTGACTGTGCTTTTCTCTTCTCCTTCCATAAATCATATCTCATTCTATAATTAAAAAAAAACTAAAACAGATTTCAATCAAACACATCAACTTTTATGAAGCTACTTCAAGGAGTTAACAGTGATATTAAATAACATAGCTTGATTCTGCTATAAGAGCATTACTTCAACCAGAAAGCTTATTGCATGTCCCAAAGAAGGGTCAAGATACAATAAATATGTTTCTTTCATCAGACTGATTTTCCTGCTTCCAGATTCTCAGAGAGGATTAACACCAAAACCATTCATTCCAAAATACTAGTATTTCAGTTGGCGTTTTGGGTCACTTATTTTTGTACAGTTCACTCAAAGCATATCCCTGCAGCTCTGCCTCTCAACCACCAAGACACACATGAAGTTTTAATTAAAACCTCTATATCTGTGCATCTGTTAAATTCCTATACTAGGCTGTGAGCAAAGCAAAGGTGAGGATAATTTTACTGGACTTTCACCATGATGCTGAGAATAGTGACTGTTGAACTATGAGCGTTCAAAAGATGTTTTACTTTTTAAGTGTTGTAAGTTGGGAAGCATTTGAAGGAATTTGGGCTTTAAGCAACAAAATCCTGGATTCTAATCCTAAACTTATCACTTTTTAATATTTGATTTTAGGTATGTCATTAAAAATCGTTGGTCCTTTGGGGCACCTGGCTGGCTTAGTTAGTAGAGCATCTGACTCTTGATATTAGGGTCACAAGTTCAAGCCCCAGGTTGGGCATGGAGCCTACTTAAAAAAGTTGTTGGGCCTTAGATTCTTCTTATTGAACTAAGGAGAGGCATTTCACCTTTCCCCAACTCAATTGCAAAATATATGTTATGAATATAAAGTAACTATAATGCACTTTGGAAAATATATTATAATTATTGATCATCTATCATCCTTATTATGAACTAGGAGGTAAGAAAGATCATTATGAACTTGAGCAGTCTAGAAATACTTCATTGAGAAGGGACCTGATTTTAGTATTGAATAAAGGAGCAAAAATTTATCAAGCTAAAATATCAGAAAAAGTGTTTTCACTTCAGGGAAAGACCTTCACCAGTTAGCACAACCCAGGACTCTGGAAGGCTGAGCCAGCTGGTAGCAATCTGTGGGCATCTGTGCTGTTATCAGTCTCTCATCGGGTGAGGCTCATGATCTGTGGTTGGAAGAGGCTGCTGGGCTTGGCTCTTTGGTTGGGTGGTGTTTCTGCTTATACTCTACTATTGGGTGGGGCTGCAGGTTGAGCTCCCTGGCCAAGTAGTGCAACTGGTTAGACTGTGCATTCAGGTGGAGCTACACAGTTGGCTCCATTATTGGAGGGGATCTCAAGCTATGTTCCACAGTTGGATGGGGCCTCCATGATTGAGTGTAGCTACAGGTTGTACCCACAGTTGAGTAAAAAGCACAAGCTGGGCTCTGTGATTGTGTAGGCCACTAGCTATGCTGCACTGTTGGGCTTGATCCCTGACCAGGCTCCCTGTTCAGGTAAGGCCAGAGGCTGTGCTCTGCATTTGGGCACTGGTGCTGGCTTGCCTGGGCAGGGCCATATTGTGGGATCTATGACTGGTCCAGACTGCTGGGTACCCAAGTCAGAAAGAACTGGTGACCACCCATGCTCCTTAGCTGGATAGGACCACTGGTTTGGCTCCATGAGTGAACAGAGCCATTGGCTGGGCTGTCTGGGCAGTCACTTCTACCAGCTGGAACCCCATCTGCCGAGATCCTTGTGCTGGTTGCTTGAGTCCTGCCCCTTTCTTTGCTTTTAGCTGACCCTTGGCAGTCTAGTCCTCCTCATCCTCCCAGTGTTTCCCATGAAGTGAGAGAGAAGCAGCCTCCCAAGACACACCACAGAATGCTAGTAAAAGTTGGATGCCTACTTCAGGGTCTCTTTTCCCTACTGCAGAAACCATAGATCCTAGGGAACCTCTCAGTGTGGTGTTGTGTTGACCTAGGGGAGATAAAGTCAAAATGAAACTGTTCCTCTTACCCTTCTAATGCAGATTTTCTCATTTTTCTGTGGTCCAAGGGGGTGATTTTAGGTTCACCCCTGGGTTCTGGGATTTTCACAAAGGTGTTCTTGTCTATGCAGAGTTGCCAGTTGCTCTTCCTGTGAAGGGGAATAAAAAGCCAAGGACCTCCTATTCTGCCATCTAGCTGATATCATTCCAGAAGGATTTTGGCAGAAATTGACAACTAGATACTAAAATTTACGGAGAAATCAAAAAGAACTTAAAATTGCAAAAATAATTTTGAAAAATAATAAAATTAGAGGACTCCCCTTAATTTCAAAAAGTTCCTCTAAAGCAAAAGTAATTAAGACAGTGTGAGATTGGTATGAGAATAGATATATAGCTTAATGGAAAAAGAAACAAGAGTCCCAAAATATACCTATATGTATGGCCAATTGATTTGCAACAAATGTAATTCAGTGGGGTGGAAGGATAGTCTTTTCAACAAATGTTGCTGGAATATTTGGATACTCATTTCCATAAGATGAATCCTGACCGTTATGTCATACCATATACAAAAATTAACACAAGATGGATTATGTAAGATATAAGACTCATATAAAGCTTCTTGAAGAAAACACAGGAGAAAATCATTGTGAGTTCAGAGTAAGTAAATATTTCTGAGGTATGATACAAAAAGCAGATTATGAAAGAAAATAATTATAAATTATCAAAATTAAAACTGCTTTCTGAAAGATGTTAATGAAAATATAAGCCATTAGGAGAAAACAGCTGCAAAACATTGGATAAGATTTTTATTTAGAAGATATAAGGAAGTCTTATTTTACATGACACACATGCCAATCTTAAAAAAATGGCAAAATATTATAACAGACACTTCACCAAAAAGATATTGGGATATCAATAAGCACATTAAAACATGCTTACTATTGTTAGTCATTGGGAGAATCCAAATTGAAATGAGATACCTCTATATTTATTGTGCTGTCACATTTCCTCTTTGCTGAAGTGTCTGTTCAAGACTGTTGTCCATTTGTTAACTGTTTGCCTTTTTATTATTGAATAGTAGGATTTTTTATATATATTCTGGACAAAGATCTTTCTAAAGATACATGCATGGCACATATTTTCTCACAGTCCATATCACAACTGTTCATTTCCATGATATCTTTCTTATAAACAAAATTTTTGTTGAAGTACAATTTATCATATCTTTTATGGTTAATACTTTTTTGCTAACCCCAAGGCAATAACTGCATTCTCCTATGTTATCTCCTTATAGTTTTATACTTTTGGATATTATATTTAAATTTATAAGCCATTTTGTTTACATTTTGTGTATAGTATAGAAAGAGGTCAATGCTCAACATATACAGTTGTTTCACTATCATATTATTCTGTTTTATTAATCTAGTTGTCCTTATACCACTCAATCTTGATGACTACATTTTTATAAGTTTTGAAGTTCCAAGTGTAAGGAATCCAACCTTATTCATTTCTTTATAGAATTCTGTGGAGGTTTTTTTGTTTGTTTGTTTGGCTTTTATTTGCATTTCTATACACATTTTAGAATCAGTTTATCAATTTTATTTTATTTATTTAAAATTTTTTTCCATTTGTTTATTTTTGAGAGACAGAGAGAGACAGAGCACACGTGGGAGACGGCCAGAGACAGGAGACACAGAATCCAAAGCAGGCTCCAGGCACTGAACTGTCAGCACAGAGCCCAACGCAGAGCTTGAACTCATAAACTGTGAGATCGTGACCTGAGCCAAAGTCAGACATTTAACTGATTGAGCCACCCAGGCACCCCAATTTTTAAAATAAAGTTATAAAGTTTTCTGGCATTATGATAGACATTTCATTTTGCACCTACAAATTAATTTGTGGCAAATGACACGTCAAAAATATTAAATCTTCCCTAGCAGTGCTATTGCTGGGTCATAAGGGAGTTCTATGGATAGTTTTTTGAGGAACCTCCACACTGTTTTCCAGAGTGGCTGCACCAGTTTACATTCCCACCAACAGTGTAGGAGGGTGCCCGTCTCTCCACACCCTCACCAGCATCTATAGTCTCTTGCTTTGTTCATTTTAGCCACTCTGACTGGCGTGAGGTGGTATCTCAGTGTGGTTTTGATTTGTGTTTCCCTGATGCTGAGTGATGTTGAGCATCGTTTCATGTGCCTGTAGGCCATCTGGATGTCCTCTTTGGAGAAGTGTCTGTTCATGTCTTCTGCCCATTTCTTCACTGGGTTATTTGTTTTGTGGGTGTGAAGTTTGGTGAGTTCCTTGTAGATTTTAGATACTAGCCCTTTATCTGATATGTCATTTGTGAGAACTGGACAGCAACATGCAGAAGGATGAAAATAGACCACTTTCTTACACCATACACAAAAATTAACTCAAAATGGCTGAAGGACCTGAATGTGAGACAGGAAACCATCAAAACCCTCGAGGAGAAAGTAGAAAAAACCTCCTAGACCTCCACTGCAGCAATTTCCTACTCGACATATCCTCAAAGGCAAGGGAAATGAAAGCAAAACTGAACTCTTGGGACTTCATCAAGATAAAAAGCTTCTGCACTGCAAAGGAAACAATCAAGAAAACTAATAGGCAACTGACAGAATGTTCAGATTTTTGATTGGCACCATCTCATGATATTCCTCCCTCTTCTGGCATCTCAAGTGTAAGTGATGCCTCCACCCCACAACTATCTAGACTCTAGGCTAGGGGGCAGCTTGATGCTCCAGGTAAAAACCACCTGAGGAGGAGTCAAGGTGAGAGAGATTTAAGCCAATGGGGTTTTAGTGTTCTGGTCCCATTGACAGTAATTAAAAGAGGGTTGTAACTGTAGTTAGGGGAAAAGATACTAAGGTAAGACTGACAATAAAAGATATAAAGAAAAATAATAAGCAAAAGCTAATATCCTTGGAAAAGGCATTAGGTGATTATTTCGTTTTTGTTTCTGTGTGTGTGTGTGTGTGTGTGTGTGTGTGTGTGTGCAAGCAAAAAATAAATGTTTACTGATGTAGGGCACTGATATGTTGTGATTATTTGTTATGCTACATTACATTATTGTGGCATTAGAAAACCATAAAAACCCATTCCTATATAAAGTTACTTTTTTATTTCTTTTAAAAGACTTTTCAAAGGTCACAATTTAAGAATGGCCTTTGTTTCTTTAAAAATTTTTTAAAAATGTTTATTTATTTTTGAGAGAGAGAGAGAGAGAGAGAGAGAGAGAGAGAGAGAGAGAGAGAGAGCGAGCAGGTGAGCAAGGGAGGGGCAGAGAGAAAGAGGGAGCCACAGAATCCAAAGCAGGCTCCAGGCTGTGAGCTGTCAGCACAAAGCCCGATATGGGGCTTGAACTCACAAACCGTGAGATCAAGACTTGAGCTGAAGTCGGATGCTTAACTGATTGAGCCACCCCGGCACCCATGTCTCTACATTTTAAGGCATAAGGTCTGATTTTAGCCATGGGAAGCACTGAATATACTGGAGAATCTAGAGCACTTGGAATCTTTGGGGCTTCCTTAGGAAGAGGCATTCTTGCATATTGATTATCTTTGCCAGAGAAGTGATAGAGGAGACTTGGGGGGCAATAGTAACACTAGGAATTCATTTTTAAAAAGTATTTCTCCATTATCTAATAAAGGTTTGTGGGGGTACCTTACTTTATCTTAGAGACCAATGCCCCAGAGCTAATCAACCTTTCTCAAGTCTCCGGCGTAATGGCAGCTGGCTGCATGGAGTTGTCGATGAGAGAAGGTAAAACTACTCCAAATTCAGTTTTCTCTGTTAATTTTAATTTTAATTTGATTATAATTTGTAAATGCCATGTTTTTTTTTTTAATTGACCAAGTTTTACTTTTTAGTAAGCAGGATTTTGCGAAATGTCAGATTGACCCATGGAGCTAGAATCTTCTTTCGGACAGGGAGACTGATACCAGTGAGTGTTGGTCGGGTGGTTCATCATAAGCAGACTTCCATGGGCCAGCTGAAGCCTGACCACGTCCACCTTCCGGGAGAGCTGCCTCCCCCGAGAATCCTTATGCTGGAAGAGGAAGTCTCTGCAGGCCCCAAAGGAGACCGAGGCTATGGGGCTCCCAGGAGCCAGTTCCCTTTCATCATCTCTGTGCTCACCAATGTGGTCACAGCCATCCTTGTACCTGTTGATGAGCACAAAGTTGAAGGTCTCTCCGGTCACCACAGAAACACGATCCTGGACGCGCTCTAGGACTTTTGGGTACAAATAAGATTTATAAAAGAAAGTACAATAAATTCTCATATATTAGAAGAAAAATTGATTAGGAATATTGGTTAAAATGTTGGTCTTGGAAAAGAGACAAGATATTTAATGTCAGAACTTTATCTCCACAGGTAACAATATTATTCCCATCATGTCGAGCAGAGCATTTAGATAAAAACAGTGGATTGTAATTTACTAGATTTAAAGGCCGCTTTTCTGATTACTTAGGATGACTAATGGGCTACCCAGGTCCTGGACATGAAAACACTTCATATATTAATCCAACAAATATTTATTGGATAATCAGTTATGGTCAGACACTGTGCTAGGATAGCAAGCAGCATTTGTCTTGATCTTGTCCTCAAGAACTTTATAGTCTAATGTGCAAAATATGCATTAATCAAGTAAAGAACCAAATAGACATAAAATTATAATTGTGTGAACAGTTAGAGAGGACTTGCCTTTGATATTCTGAGTACGAGCCTCAGCAAGATTAGTATTTCAAGGCCATGGACTTGGAGCTAGAAGTGTGTAAAAGGAGACTCAGTGCAAGGTTAGTATCAGGAAGCTTTCCTTCAGCTAGGACTCTGGGTCTGGAGGATAGGTAGGCATTATATTGATAATGAGCTGGCTTGGGGTGGGGTAGGTAATATGTCCAGTACATGGGGTCCTCATCTATTTTACCATTAAATGGTCTAATATTCAATGGTATTAGAAAATTTCTCCCAAAGACAATGAAAGTGTGTTGGGACTAATATTTTCTAACTATTAACATCGTCTAAAAATTTTTTCCATTTCATATGGTTTCTGATTCACATGCAAGATTAGTATGAAACTAAACTACAATGACATTTTTTAGGGATAAAGGGTGTACTTTAGGGGAGCCTTGATGGCTCAGTCAGTTAAGCATCTGACTCTTGATATTGGCTCAGGTCATGATCTCACAGTTGTGAGATCGAGCCCCGTGTCAGGCTCCACATTGAGCATGGAGCCTGCTTGGGATTCTCTCCCTCTCTCTCTCTCTCTGACCCTCCCCAACTTGTGCTTTCTCTCTCTGTCTCTCTCAAACTAAGTAAATAAACATTTAAAAAAAGAATACAGTTTTCATTTAAGAAAATTGTTGAGTAGCTCTGGATATGCCATACTAGGTATGGCATGTACTAAGTGTTTTTTTTAAACTGTGATATGAAAAAATTTTTTTAATGTTTTTAGAAGCCTTGTGTGAATAAACTTTTTTTCCCATAATATTTTATTGTCAAATTGTTTTCCATACAACACCCAGTGCTCTTCCCCACAAGTGCTCTCCACCATCACCACCACCTCTTTTCCCCCTTCCCCCTTCCCCTTCAACCCTCAGTTCATTTTCAGCATTCAATAGTCTCTCAAGTTTTACATCCCTCTCTCTCCTCAACTCTCTCTCCCTCCTCCGCTCCCCCTGGTTCTCCATTAGGTCTCTCCTATTTTCCTGCCAGACCTATGAGTGCAAACATATGGTATCTGTCCTTCTCTGTCTGGCTTACTTCGCTCAGCATGACACCCTCAAGGTTCGTCCACTTTCCTACAAATGGCCATATGTCATTCCCTCTCATTGCCAAGTAGTACTCCATTGTGTATATATACCACATCTTCTTGATCCATTCATCAGGTGATGGACATTTAGGCTCTTTCCATGTTTTGGCTATTGTTGACAGTGCTGCTACGAACATTGGGGTACATGTGCTCCTATGCATCAGCATTTCTGTCTCTCTTGGGTAAATCCCCAGCAATGCTATTCCTGGGTCATAAGGGAGTTCTA
>NC_043717.1:85161523-85169211 GCF_006229205.1 Suricata suricatta
TGGAGAGCTTAGTTCACTTCCTAGGTCTCTATCTACTCCCTAGAGCCACAGCTTCTTATAAAGCAATACCTCCGAGTTGAATGTCAACAATAGGCTTCTCAGCATCTTTTCAGTGTGAGAGACCTCACTTGAGTTCTTGGGTACAGGCAATATGACTGTCTATGGTACCCATTTGTCATTTGTAGGACTTATTTTTCATTATCTTGAAAGCTCTGCTTCATAGGTCTGTGCGAATTTAGCTTCACTCTCTTCATTGTGTCTCCATTCTATTTTACTGTCAAGCCGAGTAATGTTTTTTTAAATTTCAGTCTTGCATTTTATCTTTGCTATTTGATGAAGACAAGCTATATCACAGACTAAACTTGTGGAAACTTTTAAACTAGATGTTCTTTCTTTATTTACGCTTCAACTTATTTCCTGCTGATTTTAATCCTCATTATTTCACTGAGAATGCCCTTATTAAGGTAACTGAAAGCTTTTATGTTGCTCAAAGCAATAACAGTGTTCTTTCTTGATCTTACTTAACCTCTCTGCAGAATTCAACAGATTTTTTCCCATTCCTTTCTTCCTACAATACTTAGCAGATACATATCTGATTTTCTACTATCTTACTCTCTACTCCTTTATCTCTGTGTTTGGCTCCTCATTCTCTGATAGGCCTGTCTTATGTTGGAATTCCTTAAAAAAAATTCTGGGTTTTCTTCTCTTCCCCATCTACATACACTCTCTCTAGTTCTCAATAATTTCCATAGTATCAGTTAATAATTATATGGAGATCCGTTCATAAATGTATATCTCTAGCCTAGACATTTCTCCTAGGTTTAAGGCACTTATGTTAAATATTTTATTTTAGTATATCTTATGTGTCCACAGATATTTCAAGCAGGAGATGTTAATACTAAACTTTCTGTCTTCCCTCAAACTTATTCATTCCTAGTCTTACTCATTTCAGAAAACAAGACCACCAATTACTTGCTCACATCAGAAAGTTAGAGCCATCTTTGTTTCTCTCTTTTCCTCACAGTCCATACACGTACATGTACATACTTCTAACCCATCAGAAAATCCTGGTGATACCACCTCCCAAATACCTCTGAATTCACCTACTTTTCTCCGTATCCACTGTTACACTTTAGCATAGGCTCATCTCTTATCTGGCTTGTGGTGATAGCCTTCAAATCGGTCTACAGTTTCTATTCTTCTTTTCCCACCAGCCGATAACAAAGTATCCAGAGTGATCTTTTTAATATATAACACTGCAAACCTTCAATGGTTTTCAAATTCACTGAGAATAAAATTGAAACTCCTTACCAGGACCTACAAACACTGAATGACTTAGCCCTTAAGCAATTCACCAGTTTTACTTCACAGGACTCACTCGCTCATTCATATGTCCTAAATACAATGACCTTCTCTTAGTTCCTAAGAGAAAACTACCCCAGGGCTTTCAGTGCTTGCTCTACAATCTTCTTTTGACGTTTCTATTTTTCTTTCATTCTTCATTCATTTTATTTTTTTTATTGAAGTATAATTGATATACCATGTTACATTAGTTTCAGGTGTACAACATAGTGATTTGACAACTGTATACATAATGCCATGCTCACCACAAGTGTAGCTACCATCTGTTGCCCTACAACACTACTACAATATCATTGACTATATTCCCTATACTGTACCTTTCTTCTCCATGACTTATTCATTCCATAACTGGAAGACTGTATCTCCCATTCCCCTTCACTCATTTTACTCACCCTCCCACTCCCCCACTCTTCTGGCAGCCACCAATTTGTCTTCTCTATTAGAGGTCTGTTTCTGGATGTTGTTGTTGTTATTTGTATTTGTTTTGTTTTTTAGAGTCCACATATGGTGAAATCATATGGTATTTGTGTTTCTCAGTCTGACTTATTTCACTTAGGATGATACCTCTAGGTCCATTCATGCTGTTGCAAATGGCAAGATTTTATCCTTTTTTATGTCTGAGTAATATTCCACTGCATATATACCATATCTTCTTTATCCATTTGTTTATTGATGGACACTTCTGTTGCTTCCATATCTTGGCTATTATAAATAATACTGCAATAAACATAGCGATGCACATATTTTGAATTAGTGTTTTTATTTTCCTTGGGTAAATACTCAGCAGTGGAATTACTAGATCATATATTTCTATTTTAATTTTTTGAAGAACCTCATGCTATTTTCCACAGTGATTGCACCAATTTACATTCCCACCAGCAGTGTACAAGGGTACGCTTTTTTCCAACTCTTGTTATTTCTTGTCTTTTTTATTTTGGTCATCCTGACAGATATAAGGCAATATCTCTTCCTTCAGAGTTTCTTCCTTCCTGCAAAGTTATTTGCAGGACTACTTCTTGTCATTCAAGTCTCAATTTATATGCCGCCTTTTCATAGAGCCCTTTCATGATCATTTTGAATGATGCCCCCACATTATTCTCTGTCCTAAAGGCTCTTTGTTTCCTTCCCAGCATTTATTAAAAGCTGTTACTATTGAGTCTGTATATTTATTTATTACAAAATATTACAAGCTTGTTCTTAGTTATTACTGGATTCATATTGATCAGTAAAACATTTAACACCTCCTCTACTACAAAAGCAGAATGGTTAGTGACCTCCCACATATCATCCATATAGATCCATAAAGGTAAGCACATCCATATAGATCCAGGGGGTAAGCACTATGACTCTCCAAGCCCATGTTCAGATTCTCAGAGGAAAGGAATTTCCACTTTCCTGGGAAATATTTCCTGGGAAATTTCCCAGAAAAGGAGGGGTACTTCCTTATACACAGACAAAAGAAGATATCCCCTTTACATTCCTTTTTTCAGGACTATGTTCAACAGAAGACTATTCTCATTAAGTGTCTGCATTAACAGACACAGCAGCATGAATGGATTCAATATTATCTACTAATGTTTTGGTGGGGAAATATCATTTGGAATCAAGTTTATGCTGATATAAGTGCTATTATCTCTCTCTCTCTCTCTCACACACACACACACACACACACACACACACACACACTTGACATCTCTAAGAACTAATCTCAAATTCCTTTTCTCACTCTAATAAGTCCTAACAAAAACTTAATGGCATTTAACTTAATCAATAGCTTGCTAACATTTTGATTAGTATGATTAAAGTACCTGGCACAAAGGGCTTTAAGGTCAGTCAGTATCAGTTTATAAGCTGTGCAAGAAATATAAAACAAATATCTACATATGGACACTTTGTGTTTAATAGTCTTTTGAATAACATTTCACTGGCAATTGAATGCTGCAGCTGTTTGTAATGAACATAGCACTGAGATCTCTTGAGAGTGTATGCTATGTAACTGCTGCTGAATTTTGTTTTCACACTGGTCTAAATCAGGTTGGGCTCTTTTAAAACTAGTGTATTCTATAAGGGCAAAATATGAATAATAAGATGTATTCAAACTGCCTGTGATTTGGAAGCAATGTTATTCATGAATTCTTTTCTCTCATTTTTCTGCTAGAAACAAGCTACTTAAGACAAATTTCCACGCAGCTAAAAATAATGCTACTAATGTGCAATCTGTTTCCCAATTGAAGAGATGAACGTAATGGAGTCACATATATTCTCTCAAATGGTCCATCCTGTGGCAAAAAATTAGCATTTGCAATGTACATTAGGGGGAAAAGACTAGGAAATTAAAAATCTATACATGGAAGTTGTGACTGGCACTGAATGTGACCAGGCCTCCCTAATTCATTGAAGGAAAGAAACTAGGGCTTACTCAATAGACATTTCCAAACCATCTGTGATTAGAAGGAGAATATTTACATTTTCTGAAAATGTCATATATATGGGTTATCTGTGTGACTTAATGGCACTTGGAATCTCACTGGTTATATCACTCTTATCACTAAAAACAAAGCTTATAAACCCTTTATTCTGCCTGGTAGTGATCCCTAGCAGAAGTTTCAAGACTTATATTTCAATTTAACTCTTTATTTTTTGCTGGGCACTCAAGACTTTAGTTTTGTTGCCTGACAACTCTTGGCTGTCTAAGACATGACAATCCATCTCTCAAAGCCTTCTCTCACAGTCTCTTATGTTTCAGTTCTTTCACATTTTCTATAAAAATGTCCCTTTTCTAGCCGACATTTACTATTACCTAGAGCTCTTCTGAGAAAAATTTGTTGTTCATTAACATTCTGTGCCTTAAGCTGAAAGACTGAATAAAGGCAACAATTTTAGATAGCTACAGATTATTCAAAGTGCTGTAATGGAATCTTTAGGTGATATTGATTCTATTCAAAGGGCAGATGTTTACTGAGCCTTTACTACTTACATGTAACTAAACATATAAAAATGAAATATTTTTAAAAATGAAGGGTTTAGTTTCTTATGTCATCTATCAAATTCTCTCATATTAAACCAAAGCAGGAAAAAGAGATGTACCATAGGTGTTTAGTGGTACAATGTGATTTTCAAATAGTGTAATCAGAGTAGTATTAATGTGACATTTGACCCAGGTTTTGAAAAATGGATAGGAATTCAATGTTTGGAGATTAGAGGTAGAGGATATCCAAGGTGGAACAAAAGATAAAGGATGGAAGTGATATAAAGATGGGAAAGCGCAGGCCTTTAGGAAATGGCAAATAGCTCAATTTGACTAAAGCATAATGTGGTTGCATGAGATATGATGAGGGAAATGAATCTGAAATATCAGGATAAGGAGTTTGGATATTATTTATTGAATATTCTTTAGGGAAAGGCTTAATATAGGGTCAACTTCACACTAACCATGCTGATTATATCACCTTTGTTAGTCGACAGAACAATCTGTTCATAAATATTGTTATTACCATTTACAATATAAAGACAAGAAAGCTAAGAGACATAAAGTGACTTCTATAGTATCACACAGCAATGACAGGCAAAGATTGACTTAAAAATGGACCTGTTTTCCTTCAAAGCTGGAGCTTTTAAAAATATATTTTTGAGTATAGTTGATATACAATGTTACATTAGTTTCAGGTGTACAAGATAATTATTTGACAAGTCTATACATTATGCCATGCTCACCGCAAGTGTGGCTACCATCTGTACCCACACAATGCTATTACAGTATCATTTACTGTGTTCCCTATGTTGTACTTGTTATTCAGTTGACTTACTCATTCCATAACTGGAAACCTGTATCCCCCACTTCCCTTTGTCCATTTTGCCCATCCCCCTAGCCCGCTCCCTCTGGCAACCACCAATTTGTTCTCTGTATTTATTAAGTCTCACTCTGCCAAATTTGGAGCTCTTAATGACCATAAAACCTCCCTAAGCTTGAAGGAGACTAATGACTCTTTCTCACAAACATAAGACTAAAGTGAACAGGAAGCAAATGCTATGAATTTATTTGAGAAACAATTGTATTATGTCAGGTTTTGAACTTAAGTGGCAATAGTGAGTGTTAAAGAAAAGGAGCAAAGTTACTGGAAAGGAAGGGTAGTATTTAATGACTCATATGTCATGGCAGGAATGGAATGAGTCAATGATCAATGTGATGATGATAGTGCTAGTCACAGAAATAGGAAAGTCAAAAAGGAAATCAAAACCACAATGAGATATCACCTTACACCTCTCAGAATGGCTAAAATCAAAAAGACAAGAAATAACAAATTTTGGCTAGGATGTGGAGAAAAAGAACCATTCTGCAGTATTGGGGGGGATATAAATTGGCACATTCGCTGTGAAAAACAGTATGGAGGTTCCTCACCAATGTAAAAATAGAAATATTATATGATCCAATAATTCTACTACTGCACATTTACCCAAAGAAAATGAGAATGCTAAATAAAAAAAATATGCACACCTATGTTTATTGCAGCATAGTTTAGAATACGCAAGATTTGGAAGCAAATCAAGTGTTCATCAATAGATGAATGGGTGCTTGGCTGGCTCAGTTGGTAAAGCATGTGACTCTTGATCTCAGGGTTGTGACTTCAAACCCCATGCTGGGCATAGAGCTTACTTTAAAAACACACATGAATGGATTAAGATGATGAGATATATACATACAATGAGATATTATGCAGTCATAAAAAGAAATACAATCTTGCCATTTATAACAACATGGATGCACTTAGCAGATGTTCTGCTGACAGAAATAAGTCAGAATGAGAAAGACAAATATCATGTGATTTCACTCATCTGTGGAATATAGAAAACAAAACACATGAGTGAACAAACAAACATAAAGCACAATCAGACCTATAAATATAGAGAACAAACTGATGGTAGCATAATGTATAGAGATGTTGGATCACTATGTTGTACACTTGAAATTAATATAACATTTGTGTCAACTATGCTCAAATTTTAAAAAAAGTTTTAGATGTATCAGTATGAACTGTTTAGCTTAATATAAATACAGATGAATAGAGATGTATGTCTATTAGTATACACACATTTATCATCTAGCTCTGTACACGAAGAGGAACTAGTAGCAAGGATCAAACCCAGCACCCAGATATTGGTTTCTTATGTCATTCTAAAATAAAAGGATGCATGCTGATTCTAGAACTAGACCAGATGAGTATGGAAAAGAGGTGCCAGAAAGTAAGAAAATGTTAAAAATACATACATACACACATACATACATACATACCTTACAATGATGAGACTGTGCGAAAAAGACACAGAAGCCAACCAAAAGAGTTCTCTATGGCCAAAACTGGAAAATTTTGAGCAATAAAATCAATTAGTATTAGAACAACTAGAATATAGTACCATACACTACATATAGTATATAGTGTATAGTATAGGAAGTAGTATTATAACCCGAAGTACAAAATAAATAAAAGTACATACTATTATAAATATAGAGTAAATAAGTAAATAAATGGGGGGAAATAGAGAAATCTCATGTGCAGAAGAATTCCAAGTAATTTATGTAGATACTTTGCCCTTAAGGGAGTAAAGCATCACTCCCTACTTCTTCAGTGTGGTCTGTGCAGAGGTGACAGCCTTAAAAATAATACATATAGAAAAGGTGTAAAACAATGGGGCTCCTGGGTGGCTCAGTCTGTTAAGCATCCGATTTGGGCTCAGGTCATGATTTCACAATCCGTGGGTTCAAGCCACACTTCGGGCTCTGTGCTGACAGCTCAGAGCCTGGAGCCTGCTTCAGATTCTGTGTCTCCCTCTCTCTCTGCTCCTCCCCTGCTCACTCTCTGTCTCTGTCTCTCAAAATAAAGGCATAAAAATTTTTTTAAAAAAAGAAAAGAAGTAAAACAGTAACTTTATTTTTTTGTTTTATTTTATTTATTTATTTTTAAATAGTTTATTGTCAAATTGGTTTCCATACAACACCCAGTGCTCTTCCCCACAAGTGCCCTCCTCCATCACGACCACCTCTTTTCCCCCCTCCCCCTTCCCCTTCAACCCTCAGTTCAGTTTTCACTATTCAATAGTCTCTCAAGTTTTGCGTCCCTCTCTCTCCCCAACTCTCTTTCCCTCTTCCCCTCCCCCTGGTCCTCCATTAGGTTTCTCCTGTTCTCCTGTTAGACCTATGAGTGCAAACATATGGTATCTGTCCTTTTCCGCCTGACTGATTTCGCTTAGCATGACACCCTCAAGGTCCATCCACGTTGCTACAAATGGCCATATTTCATTCTTTCTCATTGCCATGTAATACTCCATTG
>NC_043717.1:85169311-85177194 GCF_006229205.1 Suricata suricatta
TTTCATCACATAGGTCTTTTACATCCTTGGTTAGGTTTACTCCTAGGTATTTTATGGTTTTTCGTGCAATCGTGAATGGGATCAGTTTCTTGATTCTCTTTCTGCTGCTTCATTATTAGTGTATAGGAATGCAACTGATTTCTGTACATTGATTTTTTACCCTGCAACGTTACTGAATTCATTGATTAATTCTAGAAGGCTTCTGGTGGAGTCTGCTGGGTTTTCCATGGAGAGTATCATGTCATCTGCGAAAAGTGAAAGTTTGACTTCTTTGTCAATTCTGATGCCTTTTATTTCCTTTTGTTGTCTGATTGCTGATGCTAGGACTTCCAGCACTATGTTAAACAACAGGGCTGGTTCAATATTTGCAAAACCATCAATGTGATACATCACATTAACAAAAGAAAGGATAAAAACCATATGATCCTGTTGATAGATGCAGAAAAAGCATTTGACAAAGTACAGCACCCTTTCTTAATAAAAACCCTTGAGAAAGTTGGAATAGAAGGAACTTACCTAAACATTATAAAAGCAGTTTATGAAAAGCCTACAGCTAATATCATCCTCAATAGGGAGAAACTGAGAGCTTTCCCCCTGAGATCAGGAACACGACAGGGGTGTCCACTCTCACCACTGTTGTTTAACAGTAACTATATTATAAATGGAGAAACCTGACAAACATTTCTTCAGCCAAATGATCAAGGTCAATGTCAGCAGTCAGAAATCATGTTAATAGTATATTTAATTGATATGTTGTGATGAGAATGGCACATTACTGTGTGGTCTTCCTTTCAAAATCCTATAACCACAACTAACCATGAGAAAAACATGAGACAAATTCCAACTGAGGGGGATATTCTACAAAATACCTGACCAGTACTCCTCATAACTGTGAAGGACATTGAAACAGGTGGAGTCTAAGAAGCTGCCACAGTCTAGAGGAGCCTAAGGAGGTAGAACTAAATGTAATATGTTATCATGGATGGGATCCTGGGACAGAAAAAAGACAGTAGCTAAAAGTAATAATATTTGAATAAAATACGGACATTAATAATAATGTTTTGATGTTCATTCATTAATTATAAGAAATGGATCATAATGTGAGTTGTTACTAATAGAGGAAACATGATGTGTAGTTAATGGGAATTCTGTGTACTATCATTATAATTTTTCCATAAATTTAAAACTCATTGTTAGTAACGCTGCAGGGAAATAGGCACTCCTATATGGCTCCACGTTCTAGTGGGAATACAAATTGCCGCAAACCTCATAAAAAGGAAATCGAAAATACCTATCAAAGTTATACATATGTTTGTCACTCAAACCATCAACCCAACTTCTAGGATTTCACCCTGAAAATACATCGTCAACCATACAAAAATATGTATAGTCAAGGTTATTTGCTTCAACATTATTTTTTTGTAAAATGCACAAACTGGAAATATCCTCTAAATGTTTCAACTTAAGAGAATGGTTGAATAAATTATGGTAGATCCACATGATGGGGTATTATGCAAATACAAAAGAGAATGAGAAGTATCTATGGACTGACATGGAGTGACTTCCGGGATATGTTGTTAAATGAAAAATTCAAAGTATGAAGACTATGTTTGGTATGCTACTTTTATGGAATGAAAATGGGAAAATAACAGAATATACATACATATATTAATTTTGCAAAAAGAAACATAAGAAAGACAAATAGGAAACTAAATGAATTGGTTTCCTACAGGAAGTGAATAGGAACAGATGGAAAGGATGGCGAATGGGAATGAATTAGAAGGGATTAGAGTAGGAATGACACTTCTCTGAGTATATCTTTCTGAATAGTTTTAAGTTGTGTAACCATGTATTTTACATACTCAGAAAAAAACAAAAATACATATATGTATACATATGTACATTTAACAAAGATGGAAAGGGGCTCAGAAATTAAATAAAAACAAAAGCAAATGAAGCTGTTTGTCAAGTGGATGCATAGTACAGTCACACTGAAGGAAGATAAGGGTGGTAACTAACCCAAGTACTTCTTAAATATATTATTTTTTTATGATTTTTATTCTTTTATGTTTTTTATTTATTTTTGAGAGACAGAGACGGTATGAGCAGGGGAGGGTCAGAGAGAGGGTGAGACACAGAATCTGAAGCAGGCTCCAGGCTCTAAGCTAGCTGTCAGCACAGAGCCCAATATGGGGCTTGAACCCACAAACTGTGAGATAATGACCTGAGCCAAAGCCGGACACCCAACCAATGGAGCCACCCAGGCGCCCTTTAAATATATTATTTTGGCTGTATAACCCCATGGACATACAGCACTATAAACATATTCTGTACTCTAATAAGTAGGTTGGCTTTTCATAGAACTAAGAGTTAGCAATTATGAAACTACTTTATATGTTTAAGATTGAGAAAATTTGTAAACATATTATACATAATGAGAGCTAGTTTTCTCACTTTCAAAAGACTTATAAGTGAGGAAACAGGGCAGGCTAGAATGAGCCCCATGGCATAGGGTTGGAATCAGTATTAACTCAGTGTTTTCAACATATGTACAGATAACTATAGAAATAGAGGTGTCTCTGTGTATGTATATACATACTTTATGTTTCTTTGTCCAGTAAGAGGGCCTACAAGCAAGGATATCCAGTACCAGTACAAAAGGCAGCCAAGGCTCAGCCTAGAGTCTAACATAGTACTTAGACCTCAATGTTCAAGAAAAGATGAATATCATCATCAACTTATTTTAGCATCATGATAAGGCAAGCTGATTGCATGCACAGAGAAACATTAAGCAAATGGTGAGAGAATGAAAACAAGGGCAATGAAGAGATCATTGAAATACCAACTTTCAGACAGAGCGGAAAAGGAAAGCTTTTCTTATATGAGACATTTTCACCTTGGAAAAGAAGACAGTTATGCCTGCCTCTCACAGAGGAGGGATAAGGAGAAAGTGATTGAAGACATACAAACACATTTTAATATTGAAAAGAAAATACTTTTGATCTCTTCAGAAGACAATGAAGTAAAATCACCCAATGAGAACAATGGATATAGAGGGATAAAGGTCCAGATTAAAGTTAGGAATGTTTGGACTCTATTAGAATCACTACTTCTAAAGAAATGTGATATAGAGACAAGATATAACTATAACAGTCTGCAGAGCAGCAGAGTGCCTACCTTAAGTAACATGAGTTTGTAGTAAATTTAATTTCCTAGCGCTTTTAGAGTTATTATCAAAAGCACTATTTAGTATTTAATTGGTCTCAATGTTTTTTTAAATTGTGATGTAATCGACATACATTACATTAGTTTCAGATATATAACATAATGATTCAATATTTGTATATATTACGAAATGATCACTACAGTAAGTCTAGTTAACATCCATCATCATATATAGATATAGAACTTTTGTATTTGTGATGAGAACTTTTAAAATCAACTCTCTTAACAGCTTTCAAATGTGCAATTGAGTTTTATTAGCTATAGTCACTATGCTGTACATTACATAATCAAGATTTATTTATTTTGTAACTGGAAGTTTTTACCTTTTGACTCCTTTCACCCATTTTACCCACCCCTGCCTCCATCTCTGGCAACCACCAATTTGCTTTCACTATCTATGAATTTGGTTTTCTTTCTTTCTTTTTTAAAGATATTCCACATATAAGTGAGGTCATAGAGTATATGTCTTTCTCTGTCTGACTTATTTCAGGTAACACAATGTTTTCAAGGTCCATTCATGTTGTTGCAAATGGCAAGATTTTATTCTTTTAATGGCTGAATAATATTCCATTGTGTGTATGTATGTGTGTGTGTGTGTATGTATGTGCGTGTGTGTGTGTGTAAATATATTATACTTTATCCATTCATCTTTCAGTGGACACTCAGGTTGTTTCCATATCTTGGCCATCATAAATAATACTACACTGAACACAGGATGCATACATTTTTTGAGGCAGTGTTTTCATTTTCTTTAGATAAACACCCAGAAGTGAAATTATTGGATCATATGGTAGCTTTAGTTTTCACTTTTTAAGCAACCTCCATGGTGTTTTCCAAAGCAGCTACACCTAATTTACATTCCCACTGACAGTGCCCAAGGCTTCCCTTTTATCCGCAACCTCACCGACATTTGTTATTTTTTGTCTTTTTGATAAAAGAAATTCTGCCATTCTGACAAAAACCTGCCAATCTGACAGGTGTGAGGAGATATCTCATTGTGGGTTTGATTTGCATTTTTCTGATGATTAGTTATATTGAGCAACTTTTCAGGTACCTGTTGGTACCTGGCTATCTGCCTCTCTTCTTTGGAAAAATACCTATTTAGACCCTCTGTCCATTTTTAATTGGATTATTTGGGGTTTTCTGACATTGAGTTGTATAAATTCTTTACATATTTTGGATATTAACCACTTATGAGATACATGATTTGAAAATATTTTCTCCCATTAAGTAGGTTGTCTTTTTATTTCACTGATGGTTTTCTTTGCTGTGCAGAAGCTTTTTGGTTTAATGTCATCCCACTTGGTTATTTTTGCCTTGCTGCATTTGCTTTTGGTGTCAAATTCAAAAGAAATCATTGCCAAGACTCATGTCAGGGAGCTTACCACTGATGTTTTCTTCTAGGAGTTTTATAACGTTAGGTCTTACAGTCTTTAATCCATTTTTTAATTAATGCTTGTGTAGGTGTAAAATAATGGCCCAGTTTCATCCTTTTTGCAATGTCTGTTGGTTTCTCAATATCATTTATTGCAGAGGCAGTCCTTTCCCCACTGTACACTCTTGGCTCCTTTGATATAAATTAATTGACCATACGTATGGTTTTATTTCAGGGCCCTCTATTCTGTTCTATTGATCTATGTGTCTGTTTTTATGCCAATATCATACTGTTTTGATTACTATAGCTTTGTAATATACTTTCAAGTCTTGGAGTGTGATGTCTCCAGCTTTGTTCATCTTTCTCAAGCTTGCTTTGGTTATTCAACATCCTTTGTGTTCCATACAAATTTTAGGATTTTTTGTTCTTTTTCTGTGAAAAATGCCATTGGAATTTTGGTAGACATTGAATTGTATCTATAGAATTGTATCTATAGAATTTTAACAATGTTAATTCTTCCAATCCATGAGTATGGAATATCCTTCCATTTATTTGTGTCTTCCTCAGTTTCTTTCATCATTTCCTTATAGTTTTCAGCATATGGGTCTTCTACTTCCTTGGTTAAATTTATACCTGTATACTTTCTTCTTTTCAGTGCAGTTGTAAATGGGATTGTTTTCCTTATTTCTCTCTATTGTTAATGTATAGAAACACAGCATATTTCTATAAATTGATTTTGTATCCTGCAACTTTACTGAATTCATTATTAGTTCTAATACTTTTTTTGTGAAGTCTTCATTGATTTTCTTCTTATGCATTAACATTGTCTCTCCAATTGTAACTTTCCTAGACAAGAAAATGTTTCTTACATAGAATTTATATTTTCTATTACACATACCTAGCAGAAGATTGAAAACATGTGAACTATATTTTCAACATGGACCTTGTGATAGCTCTACTCCTGAATTTTTCTTAGTTCTCCCTTCAGTTTCCAATCAGTTAAGAGAATGACCTGTATTCCCTTATGGGAATTGGTTGACTCCCAAGGCTCTTCTCAGAGAGAAGAAAGGATGATAGAGCCACCCTTGCATTTTTTGTGTGGATTACCTATAGCATATCCTTCATTCCGGGACAGCTTTCTTTAGTCCATGAGTACACAGGGAGAATAAAAACTTCTTTTTAACATTGTCCTAAGAATAATGTAATGAAGAAGGAAAACCACTTTTCAGAAATCCAAATTTCCACTCTAAAATCTAATTGACATTTGGATTGTTCACTATTTTGAATTACACACCTCAGCCTTCCTTTGTCACTATTAGGGGGTATCAAAGATATGACTATACGTTAAGTGCTAGGTACTCCTTTGAGGTTGTGGAGGAGAGACATGAGCAGCAAGTCTCTTATCAGAAGAGGACATTTTGAACTGCAGCTTTTCTCCAGACTCACCGGTTTAATTCCAACCTAACAGCTGCACTGCAGTCCATGAAATATTTACATTGTTTCTTGCTAAATTATATACATTATTTACCATATCATCTATTAAATATTTATCACCTTTCCAAATATGCCATGTATTGCACTCCACTGCTCTTGTTTCTTTTAGCATTAAAGTAGAAAAGACCAAGAAGGCCTGTGGAAGCTTGGAGAAAGTGGCAGTGACCAACAAGAAAGCAGATGAGGAAAAATGTAAAGAGAGGTAGAAGGCAACTATTTGAAAAGGGCTCTGTATTATGTACTCACTGTTTTCTCAGCTTTCCCTTCCTCTAGCTAGGATAATCATTTCTCTCACTTAGAGAAGATATATGTATATATACATATACATATGTATGTGTGTATATATATATATATAAACAATATGATAGAAGCTACTCTGGAAATAAACTACATTAACCTCAGGAGCCATGCTTTATGGTGGCCACATAGGTAAAATTGTAGAAGAAAGACTCATGGTGATATCAGGAGTCAAGACACCTGCTCACCTTATTCAGAACTCTTTCCTACAGGAGACAGTGACATATGTTAACCTCTCTCTAAGAAATGTGATGTTTCGCTCTCTTGAAAATAGGAAAACCATAAATAGATGTGGTGTCGATAGGATATATGTGGTACTTGTGATCAGCAAGAGATGCCAAACTATAACATCCTTTGCTGCTCTGAGGGATACCAAAAAACAGCAACAAAAAAACCTAATTGCTTGCCACTCAAGAACTTTAAATTGTTCATTGTATTTTAAATTGTTCATTGTCCTCAAAGTAAGCATCACAGAGATTGCTAATTAGCCACCAATTAATTATGCATTGTCCTCTCCCACTGAAAGTAACATAATCTTGACTTTTAGAGAGCCACACCTGAATTTAAAAGACTATATTTCCCTGCCTTCCTAGCTCTTGAGGGTGGCATATGACTAAGTTCTGACCACGGAGGAGTAATCGGAGGTGTTAGGTGGGACTTCTCAGGTTTCCTTATAAGTGACAGGGCACTTGGCCTTCTCCCTTTCTTCCTCCATCCTGCTGCTTGAAACCTGAGGTTAATGGCACCAGTATCCATCTTGAACTGTAATAATGAAAGCCATATTCTAGGAATCAAACAGGAAATAGCTGGGCAAGTCTCAGTCTGATAACCATTGAGCTGCTATAGCAACCCTTCATTGCCAATCTCAGAGCTTATTTTACATGATGAAGAAATGAGTTTCTGTCAGAGTTAAGCTACTTTATTTTAGGTTTCTACTATATGTAGCCAGACTTAATCCATACTAATACAGCTGGGTTTATGTGCTATTTCTCACTCTAAATCATTTCAACCTACAGGCATTGACTACCTTTTATGTATGTCTATTTGCTATCAAAACTTTATCTGAGAGCAATTACTAATTACTCTGAGAGCAAACATCATCATGTGGATTATTTCAGTCATATTTAGCCATTTGCTCTTTTTTTCCCTCTGTTCTCATGCCAGTACCACATGGTGTTGATTACTATAGCTTTGTAGTATATAGTTTGAAACCCAAGAATGTGATACTCCGGACTGTGTTGTTCTTTCTCTCTTTTTTAAATAGTTTATTGTCAAATTGGTTTCCATCCAACACCCAGTGCTCTTCCTGTCAAGTGCCCTCCTCCACTATCACCAACCCCCTCCCTCCTCCCCCTCCCCCTTCAGCCCTCAGTTCGTTTTCAGTATTCAATAGTCTCTCATGATTTGCGTCCCTCTCTCTCCCCAACTCTCTTTCCCCCCTCCCCTCACCATGGTCCTCCATTAGGTTTCTCCTGTTAGACCTATGAGTGCA
>NC_043717.1:85177294-85191423 GCF_006229205.1 Suricata suricatta
ATATATATATATATATATATACCACTTCTTCTTGATCCATTCATCAGGTGATGGACATTTAGGCTCTTTCCATGATTTGGCTACTGTTGACAGTGCCGCTATGAACATTGGGGTACATGTGCCCCTATGCATCAGCACTTCTGTATCCCTTGGGTAAATCCTTAGCAGTGCTATTGCTGGGTCATAGGGGAGTTCTACTGATAGTTTTTTGAGGAACCTCCATACTGTTTTCCAGAGAGGCCGCACCACCAACAGTGTAGGAGGGAGCCCATTTCTTCACATCCTCACCAGCATCTATAGTCTCTTGCTCGATTTGTTCATTTTAGTCACTCTGACTGGTGTGAGGTGGTATCTTAGTGTGGTTTTGATTTGTGTTTCCCTGATGGTGAGTGATGTTGAGCATCATTTTATGTGTCTATTAGCCATCTGAATGTCCTCTTTGGAGAAGTGTCTGTTCATGACTTCTGCCCATTTCTTCACTGGATTGTTTATTTTTTGGGTGTGGAGTTTGGTGAGTTCCTTATAGATTTTGGATACTAGCCCTTTATCTGATATGTCATTTGCAACTATCTTTTCCCATTCTGTCAGTTGCCTATTAGTTTTCTTGATTGTTTCCTTTGCAGTACAGAAGCTTTTTATCTTGATGAGGTCCCAAGAGTTCATTTCTGCTTTCATTTCCCTTGCCTTTGGGGATGTGTCGAGTAGGAAATTGCTGCAGTGGAGGTCAAGGAGGTTGTTTCCTACTTTCTTCTCGAGGGTTTTTATGGTTTCCTGTCTCACATTCAGGTCCTTCAGCCATGTTGAGTTGATCTTTGTGAATGGTGTAAGAAAGTGGTCTAGTTTCATTCTTCTGCATGTTGCTGTCCAGTTCTTCCAGCACCACCTGCTAAAGAGGCAGTCTTTTTTCCATTGGATATACTCTTCTAGAAGTGCTGTCTTTGTTTCTGCTTATCTGAAGTCAGAGGATACCCTTCCACAGTAATTCTCAACACCCTAAATTGGTTTTCCTCCAAAATATATTGGGCTGGTTTTTAAATGGATTAATGCTGTCAATATCCTGAAACATATTATTGTCCACATCCTTGGAGCTGTCAAGGCCTTGTTGGTTAATTTTTATTTGTTTGGTTGACTAGTTATTTGCAATTGCTGTGCAGATACAAATGTGTCAACACATTTGACTTATACACCACTAAACTCTGAAATTCTTATTTGTTTGAAAATTTCCCTAAACTATGCTTCAGATCAACAGACATTTCTCTAATGCTTATTATTATTAGGAAATAAAAGGCAAACTGGTCTGAGTTCCAACAAGTCTGAAGGTCATAAATGGAATTTCAAGAGAGAGAGGGATGTGGGCAATTTGGGGGGAAGCATTTGAATTGAAATTATCTTTAAATGAATGGGTGCTATAAGTACATTCTTGCCTTAAATGTAGTCATCTGTAACATCAATACCTCTTTAACATTTTTCTACATTTTCTATTTTGTTTTGTTGAAGCACATTGAATCACCTCATATTGCAGCTGAGATTTCCTGAAATCTCTGCTCTCTCACATTAAAAATCTCCAAAGTGCATTACAGGTTCTTTTATAGGAAGGATATTCTTTAAAATTGATTTGAATAGATCATAAAAGCTTTTGATTAAAACTGATGGTTTTATAAACCCTCTACAAGACTGTATTTCTATTCCAACAATTTCTTCAGAAAAATCAGGTGAATGCCACTGACCTTGACTATTTCAATTTTTAAGGCGGAAAGGTCTATTTTATGTCATAAATAATCTAGGTGATTGCCTGAATTCTCTTTACAAGGTTGTACAGAGCAAAATTGTTCTCAAGGCTGTATTCACAAAATAGTATACCGTTCCATAGTTAACCAAATGCTACAGTATGAAAGAGAAGGATCGACAAGAATAACAATAATGGATGGCATTGATTTTAGGTTTGGAAGGAAGTTTAAGGTAATCTTATTCGGTTCTGTTTAACCTAATTTTTCCCTTTCAAATGAGTAAGTCAGCTCTGGGCCCTTTCAATGTGGACTCAGTCTCTGTGTTTTTGCATGAGCCATTTTTGTGATTTGCCAATGTATAGACTTGATAGTTTCTGGGCTCCCCATTGTCTTCATGGGAATGGGAACCAGCTATTAATCCACTGCACAGGGATGGTAAGGAATCCAAATCTACCTTATGTATGTGAGCACTGCTCTATTCTGGAACCCTTAATTGCATAACATGACAGGCTAATTGATAAGAATATGGGATTTTGAACTCTAAAGCCCAATCTAGTATGAACTGTGTGGATGATTTGCTGTATTCCCTACCTGATCTATGTTTCTTTTTTTTAATGAGGTATGAAATTGTGAATTACTTTATTTTAAAACTGATAAAGCTGTTTAAATGAGAGCAAAAGCTTATATATTATTGATATTCCATGAACCAAAATAAGGCTGAACTATCCATGGATTTCCTGAAGTGAGCTGCCATTTCATTTGATTCAAGATTCTAATTGCAAGAAGATTTAAAAATGAATTTGGAGAATTATTCAGACTTAAAGAGGCATTTATCCAAAGGGGTCTCTAAAATTCAATGCCTAAAATGCACCTGAGTGGTCATACTCTCAAGATGAATGACCTATTTCCTTTTATAGCCCTAGTTGTTGTATCTCTGCAGTTCTTCCTCTCCGCACCAGTGTACTTTCAATTGAACCTATTTACAGTGTTTTGGAGAGGATCAGAGACGAGAGAGCTGAGTGAGGTCCAAGGTTTTAATGGAGATTTTCTTCAGACTGACTGACTTTTTTTTTTTTTTACTGATGTTTTCATGCTTGAGATTAGAAAAGAGAGAAATCAAAGGGCAGCTCATTTCATAACACTATTTTTCTTCTAGTCCATCCCATCTATAAATCTTCTCCGTTCACTAATTTTAGGCAATTTTAAATCTATTTTCTAAATTGGCATTTAAGAATTGAATATTTATATGCAAAATAATGTTTTAAAAGACCATATAGAGAATAGGAACAAAATTAAATAAAACTCAAGCTTTATCAGTTCATCCATTAGGAACAAACTGGTTTTGGAAAAAATATGAAATTAAATGATACTTAAAAGTGTAAGAACAGCTCAATTTCACTAAAGAAAGAAACTAGCTCTGGCATTCAACCAATTCCTCGGGTTCCTTGGGGGCTAAGTTCTTTCTTCACATCAGTGAAAGAATCAGTATTTGAGGCACGAAGTAACTTTTTGGCAGACATTGAAAAAGGCACCAAATGGTCTCTGTCTTTTCTGTGATCAACTGTGAAATGAAAACCTACCACTTAAATCACTTCTACTGCAACCTAATTCGTTCTTTCTGAACACAGTACAGAGTAAGTCTCAGTGCCCTCTGGCCCATGGAATTTTTCTTAAAATACAGCCAAGAATGTGAAGTTTCTGTGCTTGGAACATCTTCCCAATCAACAAGTATACTTGATATTTCAACTGTAGTTTGAAATTTAGTCCATTGGTGAGTTGTCTGGTCTGCATAGTGCCAACCTCATTTAAGTCAAGGTTTTACCACTAAGTAGCTGTGTGGCTTTGGTCAAGTCATTGCTCCTTAACAGCCTTTATTTGCTTCACCTATAAATGAAAAATATTAAACGAGCTCTAAATGTCCCTTCCAGCTCTAAGGATCTATGAATCCAACTAATTTTTCATTATATAAAATGGTTATCTGTTAGGATTTAGACATGGTTTTAAAATACCTGCCCCTCCAACTCCCACCAGCTTTCAACTATCAGATACAATTTTACAAAAGGATTTAGCTACTGATCTGTAAGGAAGGGCCAGTTTTACATATCCAAGGAGTAGACAACTGTCTTCAGAGGGCAATAATGCTCTTAGGTCATACAAAGGCCCTCCACAGTGAAGCAAACCTCCAGAGTACCTCATATTTGCATTTCTTTATCTTAATACTAATATTGCCTTAATGCAACCTAATTCTTTGAGATAAAGCTGGAAAGAATGAGATCTTTTATTGAAAGCAAGCACAGTTTTAATTTGGGCTTGCAACAATGATAAAGGTGTATACTTGTGTTGGGAAGGAAGACCTTCCTATGCCCTATGGTCCTTATAGCTGGACTTAGAATCAAATCAACATGAGACAGATTAACAGGAGAAAGTCAAGTTTAACAGACATGTAATTCCAAAGATAATGAAGCAATATGAAGTTTCTATGTGCTAAGGAGAGGGGAAGGGTCTAAGGAAACAAAGGGGAGAAAACCCAATAACAAGAAGGTGAAAGGAGATATTTGGAAAAACCAGGTTATCCTATTGTGCAGATAAGTTCCTTAGGTAAAAGGTGAGTCTCTCAGTCTCTGGTCTAGCTGTCTTCGTGGTACAGGCTCTCCTTTCCAATGTAGGCAATTTAGGCAGTTGTAAGGGAGTTTTTCCTGCATCTGGTGAGTTTTGATTACTTTTAACTCAAATTAATCTTTATGCCAAAGTGGCACATTTTGGGGTATCTCATCCTGCACCCCTTGGCTTGGTTATTAAGCATAATTATGGACTCTATGATAGAACAGAGTCATAAGAGGGGTGAAAAGTCTCTATTTGTAGAGGTGAATGTAGTCACTGGACTTTAGGAGACCTTCTGAAAACTTCTAGATGAAGGAAGCCTCTGCAAACTACATTTGAAGTCAGACAATGAAGGAATCTAGCAGTCTGGGGGAAAGCAGGTGAGGGTGCTTAGGTTGACCACATATTATAATTGATAAAATGTAGTACAAAATTATTAGAGTACCAAAATCCTCATGAAAAAATCTCATTACTTCCTGAAACCAAGATTTATTTTTACTCAATCTATTGACAGATATAAATGTATATATTCCAGGTTGGCTTCACATAAACAAATAATTAGTTTTATATAGATATTTGTGAGAAAATTATATTCAATTAACAGATATTCATTTAATGCAGCTCTCATTACCAGAGTACTAGTCTGTCTACAGTAGATAAGTTCATCTCAAAGAAATGTCTCAAGATTTCAGTGGCATTTAAAGAATATGGTAGTTCCCTTGTGGGAAAGCTGTTGGAATCTCTCATTTCTTACTAAGACTCTATTTTCAAGACTCTGTTCTTACTGGGACTTATTAGTCCTCTGCTGAAGACTAATGTGCCTCATCTCTTACCAAGTTCTATTTTTTCCCCAGTGTAACATAAAAGTATTTAATATTTCCTTATCCTTTTTTTTTTTTTTTTGGTCTGTTTCCTAAGTGTTTGATGTGCTAGGTTCTTCCACTCAGTGGGAAAAAGACTTCATTGCAACTGACAGATACTGGCAAAACTTATTAATTCTTCCTGAGAAGCCAAAGTTAGGTAAATATGCACCAACTGTTCCACAGCTTTGCAAATAGAAAAGCGGTCGACCAAACTAAAGACTACACAGTGCTGGGGGGCAACATAAACCCACTCAGTGATCCACAGTGTGGCTTTTCCCATCCATCCTCATTTCCAGTTGGCTTCAGCGCCAGATGTTTTGGGATTTCAAGCATCTCGACATCATCCAAATAGCCGCATGAGTAATTGAGGCATATGTTGGTGTGTGCACATGCGTGTATTTATGTGCGTGTGTGCATGCATGTGTGTGTGTCTTGGAAATGTTCTCCTCGATCATTCCCTACATTCAAGTCTAAAAATACAGAATCTGAAAACAGTAGAAAGGGATTTTGTTTGAAGTCAGGCAAAGCTGGGTTTCAGTTTACCTATCAGTTTTCATCTTTGTGACCTCAATTAAATTACCAAATACAGTATCTCATTTTTTTCATCTATAGAAGGGGGATAATAGTCTCAATTTTATAGGGATGTCTGAGAATAAAGCTAATTAATGTAAGGCACCTCATACAGTGCCTTCCAAAGAAAGCAATTAGTAAATAGTAATTTTATATCAAAGATCTTTGGAAGTTTGAAAGGTTTTGAAGAGAATCCAATAAGGGAGGAGAAAATACAAACAAATGCATTTTCCTTATGGATTCAACATGTACTGGAACTTACATTACTAGCACATATTAGAAGGGAAAGCCAAAGCAATGCTTCAGCACATGATCTCTGCAATCATACAGATTGGAATGCAAATCCTCACTCTTTCAGCTGGTGAGATTGGACAACTTGTGGAATATCTCTGAGCGCTCAGAGTTTTGCTTAAAGCAATAGCGGTTATAATAGTTCCTACTTCACTGTGTGGTGAGTGCAAATGAGCACTAAATTCATAGAAGTCATTCACAGTACATAATACATAGTAAGCATGTAATAAATGGCAGCCATTGTCCTTATTGTCATTGTGTTCCTCAACAAATTAAAAAATGGCAATGGTGGAGAGAACCTTAGAGATCATCTGGTCCATGAATTGAAAACCATCCTTTTACATATGGGGCAAAATAGTCTAAAGAAAAGAAGTGACCAGACTAAGGTCAATCATGTAGTTAGTTACAAAGCCGTCTGTGTCATCTAGGTTTCTTGCCCCATAGTTAGTGTTATTTCCTCTCTATTGGAGATGCCTGTGGAAATAGCAGCCCAGATTTTCCAAGCAGGCTTCATGATTTGCCATGCTCATGAATTCAGCCCCTACACTACTACTTTGGAATTTCTTAAATATTATATTATCTTTATTATTCCCTGTCATGAGAGATGCAATTATGCCATGTTCTCTGTTCTAGGTGGCAGCTAAATGTTCCTATTTTCAGGTGGATGCTCTGGTCAGAGGCCATTTCTAAAGCTTTCAACCTCACAGTTTTGGTCATTTGTTTCATTCTTTTCATTCTCCACCCCTGCCCCTAACATCTCCAACAAACAGTTGTGTTTTTGGAGACAGCCTTAACATGGATCCAACACTTTCACATGCATTTATTATCAATTCTCATATAAATTGCCTTTGGTTTCTCTCTCCCTCTCCCTCTCTCTCTAATAGTTCCTTTCATATTTTTATAGTTCAAATTAAAAATCTGTAGCCATAAAACCCTTTTCCATTCATTCTTTGAAGAATGAGCTTCAGAGTGATTTGACAAGTTTCCCAATATTGCAACTTTGAATTTTTTTAAATTTGTGGATTAAAATAGATTCAGGGGCACCTGGGTGGATCTCTTGGTTAAGCATCTGACTCTTGACTTTGGCTCAGGTCATGATCTTCTGGTTCCTGGGATTGAGCCCTGTGCTGACAGCACAGAGCCTGATTGGGATTCTCTCTGTCTCTGTCTCTGTCTCTGTCTCTGTCTCTGTCTCTCTTTCCCTCCCCCACCCATACTCTTCCTCACTCAAAATAATAAATAAACATCTTTTAAAAAGTTAGATTCGGGGCACCTAGGTGGCTCAGTCAGTTGAGTGTCCGACTTCGGCTCAGGTCATGATCTCACAGTTCATGGGTTCGAGCCCTGCATCAGGCTCTGTGCTGACAGCTAAGAGCCTGTAGCCTGTTTTGGATTCTGTGTCTCCCTCTCTCTCTGCCCCTCCCTTGCTCATGATCTGTCTCTCTCTGTCTTTCAAAAATAAATGTTAAAAAAAAAGTTAGATTCAATGGACACATAGGTCCCAAATCAGAATTCAAATGAGACCAAGTAGAAGTACCTCCTAGAATCTTAGAGTTGGAAGAATTTCCAGAAACCATTAGTTCAACCTGTTACTCAGTAAGGAATGCTTCTTCACCTCCCCATAGAACAGTCTTTGAACTTATATGTTAAGAATCATAACAGCAAGGACTTTTAGAGGCTATTTAATTTAACACATTTATATGCTGGATGAGGAGACAAGGCACTAGGGAAAAGTGCACTCCTTCAGCCTTCTAGTTAATTATTTAGCTTTTAAAAAGGGCAAAACAATGATTTCCTTCCCATTAGATTTTTCTCTGGGGATTAAAGGAAGGTAATAAATGATTTGGATTTCCTTTCCTGTCACAAATTGATTCTGTTTCCAGAACATTTGCTAATCCTATGTAAGGCTTAGGACACAGTGATAACAGGATGAAGGTGAAGTCCTGGGTTGATGGGATGAGGGACAGAAGATAGAATATTTAAAGGCATAAACTTTGAGAGTTCATGTTCCTCAAAGAAAAATAATTATTAAGATAAATATTTTCTTCCAGTTGCTATTCTGGTTAGCTATTACTCCAGAGTAGTGCTATCCATTAAGATTTTCTGTGATTATAGAAATGTCCTATTTCTGTGCCATCCAGTATGGTAACCACTGGCCACATGTGATTATTGAGCACTTAAAGTATAATGTGACTGAAGGACTGAATTTTAAGTGTTTTTTATTTAACTAAATTTAAATAGCCACATATGGTTAGTAGCTACCTGGGCAGAACAGCCCGAGAGCCTAATAACAACATTTTTTTTTAAACTTAGACCAAATAGTCCTCCATGTCTTATGTCAAGAAATTGTTTCTGAAGAAGGAACACATCTTTTTCTGATGTGTTTTATGGTGACAAAAATTCCAAATGTTACCTTTGACTAACCACAATAACTTAAATAATATCTTTTCCTTTCTGATACTAGTTCACCCATCACCATCCCAACAATCTAAATTATAGTATCTGTTGCATGGTAGGTATGATGTAGATTCATGTCTGAATGCAAGAACTTGGATTAAGCCTGTTCTACCTTTCCTTGCTGTATCTCTTTTCTATAGTGTAGACTCTATCTGATCTATCTCACAGAACTATTGTGAGCATCTATAGCAATACTTGATATAAGATAATTTTATTTTTTTTAAGTTTACTTATTTATTTTGAGAGAGAGAGAGAGAGAGAGAGAGAGAGAGAGAGAGAGAGAGAGAGAGAAGGCCAGAGAAAGTGGGAGAGAGAAAATCCCAAGCAAGCTCCACACTGTCCATCCACACTCTCCATGCAAAGTCTGATGCAGGGTTCGAATTCACAAACCATGAGATCATGACCTGAGCTGAAATCGAGAGTTGGATGCTTAACTGACTGAGCCACTCAGGCGCCCCTGGAATAATTTTAAAATAAAATGTCGTGAAAGGTAAAGCAGAGATTAGCCATATTTGATAGATGAGGAAACTGAAGCCTAGAAAGCAAAGACAGGCAATATTGATCTACAAGTGGTAGAGCTTGGGTGAGAATACAGGCCTCCTAGATTCTTTTAATGATCTCATATACTACATTCAAATCATATACTAGATTCGATTAATGATCTCATATACTACAATAGTGACCCTGTACATCCCGTGTGTATACATCTTTCCTCAAAAATGTCACCCAGGAAATCACAGATCCCAAAGCCCTTTGTTAAAGTGGTTGAAGCAGGCTCCAGGCTCCCCGCTGTCAGCACAGAGCCCAACACAGGGCTCAAACCCACGAACCATGAGATCATGACCTGAACAGAAATCAAGAGTCAGACACTTAACTAACTAAGCCCCCCAGGTGCTGCTATTGCAGTATTTCTCAAAAGATAGTCCTACAGGAAAAGCCACATCAAAATCACACAAGGGAAAGAATTCATAAAAGGCAGACTTTTGAACCATACTCCAGGTGATTCTCATACACAGTGAAGTTTGAGAGCCACTATTTTAATGAAAATACACTCTTCACAGAACAATCATCTAAGTCTAGGGCATATGAAAAACACAATCAAAATGTGTGATTCCTTAGATACATGAGAAGTTATAGTCATCTGACCATAACTCATAATTATCTTATTTTCAAATTTAAATTAATTTATAGCAGTAGCCAAATAAGTAGAAGAGAGTCAAAGAAATTGTGGCAGAGCTGAAACAACATTTTTAGGTAAAATAAGCACACAACATCTCTATACAGTTAATCTAATTTATTGCTACACATATGATTATAAAAATTCCAGACCCAGGATACTATGCCAAAATAGTAGACAATTTTTTTTATCAGCATTACTAACTTTATAAATTAAATAAGACATTCCAGGTACCCACTATATAAAAAGCACACAGTTTGGCTCTGTAGTTTGAGGCTGAGTGGTGGGTCCTAAGCAGGTGTGGGTGAGCAACAGTTCATGTTTTACACTTAATATTTCCTGAAAATAGAAATATCATCAACCTGAACATTTGTCTATAAGCTCTATACTCTTCCACTTCCTTTAGGAACTGGTATTCCAACAAGGCCAGGGCAGGTAAGATGAATACCTGAGTGTGTGTGTGTGTGTGTGTGTGTGTGTGTGTGTGCGCGCACCTACACGCTTGTGTGTTTGTGTATGTAACGAAGTTAAGAGATGCCTGAATCTTAAGATACCAAATCCATTTTTATTTTTTTAAGTTTATTTTATTTTATTTTTTACTTTTTTTGGGGGGGAAGAGATAGAGAGAGAGGAGAGAGAGGATCCAAAGCTGGCTCTGTGCTGACAGCAGCAAGCTTGATGTGGGGCTCAAACTCACGAACTGTGAGATCATGACCTGAGCCGAAGTTGGATGCTCAACCAACTGAGCCACCCATGCGCCCCCCAAATCTATTTTCAAACAGCACTCTACAGGGTTTGCATAAGTCTGATTTCCAATGCTTCAGAATCAAATAATTCCAATGCTTACAATATTCTCTATGGTTGTGCAGCAACATGTAAAACCAATTTACCTCTTATCATTTCAAGTGTTTATGAGTAGAAATAATTTTGAAAGAAGTTAACTTGTGCCTACATATATCTGTTATGAATGAAATTGTAGTTACCTTTGGGAAATTAAACATACTTAACTCTGCATTATCATTTGAATGCTTGATGTACAGGGTGCAGGAAAACAAATCAAACCTATTTCAGTCCAGAAGACTCAGGACAGCTAGGATGAGAAAATAGGATGACACTCTCTATATTTGGGAGTACCCCTGTTTATGGCTATGTTTATACAACAGCACTTATTTTCACCTGAGTCAGAGCATGATGCCAGCCAAGATTGATGACATCATGGAAGTAGACTTTATTCTACCTATCAATGATTCTCCAGTCTAGTTGGAGAGATCAAAGATTTCCTATGGCAAAGGCACTTGGGTGGCTCAGCCAGTTAAACGTCTGACTTTGGCTCAGGTCATGATCTCACGGTCTGTGAGTTTGAGCCCTGCATTGGGCTCTGTGCTGACAGCTCAGAACCTGGAGCCTGCTTCGGATTCTGTGTCTCCCTCTCTCTCTCTGCGCCTTGCCCACTCATGCTCTGTGACTCTCTCTCTCTCTCTCTAAAAAATAAATAAACATAAAAATTTTTCAAAAAAGAATTCCTGTGGCAAAAATTGGTCCTGCAGGACCAATAATAAGCAAATACAAATCCATATAATGCCCACCATATATAATTCGTAGAGAAAGCACTACTTCATTTTTTATAATAGTTTATTGTTAATTGGTTTCCATATAACACCCAGTGCTTCTCCCCACAAGTGTCCCCCACCATGACCATCACCCCCTCCCTCCTTCCCCCTCCCCCTTCAGTCCATGGTTCCTTTTCCGTATTCAGTAGTCTCCCTTGATCTGTGTCCCTCACTCTTCCCCGCTCTCTTTCCCCCTTCCTCTCCACATGGTACCCTGCCAGGTCTCTCCTGTTAGACCTATGAATGCAAACATATGGTATCTATCCTTCTCTGCCTGACTTATTTCGCTTAGCATGACACCCTCAAGGTCCATCCACTTTCCTACAAATGGCCATATGTACAAATGGAGTACTATATGGCAATGAGAAAGCACTACTTCAGATGCTAAATGTCTGGAGAGGTTAACCTAGAAGGGCCTCCTGGAGACCCTACCAGAAACTTCACAACTATGTGCTAAGCACTGAGGATACAGTAGTGAACAAGTTAAATATAAGTTTCAGTCACACAGGCCTTAGTCTAGTGGAGAAGATAGATGCTAAATAAATACAATAGGTGTGAAGAATATTACAAATAAGAACTATTGTTGCTATGGAAGTTCTAACCCAGTTTTGAGGCCAGGGAATGCCTCCCTAAGGAGCTGAAGGCCCTGAGACACAAGTGAGCATAATGCGTCCAAGGAGCTGACAGAAAAGCTGTCAGATCGGAGCAAAGAATATGAGGTAGAAATAGAAAAAAAAAAAGTATGAGCCTAGAGAGGCACATGAATTAAAATGAGAAGAGCATGTGGAATTTAACATGGCATCTCAGAGTGAAAACTAAATCTGCAAAATGGGATTAAATGGAACTTTTCTTATTCAGTGACCTGGAATTAAATGCAGATGTCATGACTTTGCCCTTCTCCTATTTTGTTCTAATAGGTCCTTTGTGCAAGAGAATCTGGACCCATGAGTGATGCATCAAAGAAATTTGTAGGAAGGAATTGCTGACATTTACTCATCTCTAGACTTTTAGATATTTTAATTTTTTTAATGTTTATTTATTCTTGAGAGAGAGAGACAGAGCATGAGTGAGGGAGGAGCAGAGAGAGAAAGGAAGACACAGAATCCGAAAAAGGCTCTGAGCTGTCAGCACAGAGCCCAATGCAGGGCTTGAACTTACAAACCACAAGATCATGACCTGAGCTGAAATTGGATGCTTAACCAACTGAGCCACCCAGGAACCCCACAGATACTTCCATTTTAACATAATTGCAATCTGTCCTGAAAGTTAAGTTGTTTCAGGGTCTGCCAGATTGTTTTGTTAACCCATTAGTACTATTATTTCAAGTCATAACATTTCCAAATTTCCAGACCCAGGGTGCAAATACAGCCATGGAAGACAATGTAAAGATTTAATGGATAAAATGTCAGTGTTTAAGATTCATGGTGTTACATATTTCATCACTCACATTTGGAGACCATTTAGGCAAAGCATCAAAGTTAAGCGGTGAAGACTCACACATGCTAACATCATCGTGTATATCTGACAAAAGACATTTCAGGCTCACATTTCACTTAGTAAATATTTTTAATGACTTAAAAGGGATGTAGCTAAATTCTACAGGTTTCACCATGTGCTAAAAAAAAACTGATGATGGGGAGAGGGACAGGATGTTCATAACAAAAGTTTTATACATCTATTTGCTTCCAAGACAGGTAAGCAAGAGTACTGGGGCCTGAATTTTTTCTCACGTAATAAGTGGTGGTTATATCAACAACAGGCCCAGTTTGAGAAATAATTTCATTTTTGAAGCTGGAAACTGCTGTATGGGCACCAAAAATTAGAAGTCCCCAAATCACTGGGGTTAGCAGGAGTAAGTATTATAATTCAAGCCTGTGACTCTTGGATAACTCTATGCTATATTTTACCCTCTCAGTTTGGCACTTGTCATATTAAAAAATACTGTAGAGAGGTGCCTGAGTGGCTCAGTTGGTTATGTGTCCTTACTTCAACTCAAGTCATGATCTCATGGTTTATGAGTTTAGGCCCCACATTGGACTCCCTTCTGTCAGCACTGAGCCCACTTTGGGTCCTCTGTTGTCTCTTTCTCTCTGCCCACCCCCTTGCCTCTCTCTCTCTCTCTATCAAAAATAAAGTAAAACAATAAAAAAATACTATAGAGCAAAGCATTGAAAAACTACTGGGATTTGTCAATGCAAGTAATTATTTTGTTTACTTCTTTTTTTTTGAATATAACACAATTTATTTTTTTAACATATGCAACTATTTTTCATCATTTACAATACAGTAGTTACAATGACACTCCAAACAGAAAAGCAAAGTAAAAAATCAAAACCCCAACTTCTACTTCATGTAATTAGACTCATACAGAAATTAGAAGGTTACGTACCAACTAGTTAATCACCTAATTTCACAGCTATCTGAAGTGGCAATCGTTATATAGCAGCTTATCTATGATACATTCAAGATACATGACACAATTTATTACTTGCCCATAAGCTAAAACACAGCCTGCTTAATACCTTTCCTGAAATTCCACCTCTGTACTACAATATACTTGAGGTCCATGCAAAAATGTAGCTACCTTTTATATAGGAAATGGATGATTGAGTCATGGGTGTTGTAAAAGCAACTTCATTTAAACATAACCACCCCCACCACCAAAAAAAGAAGAGGAAAACAAACAAACAAAAAAGTAATGAAAATAATTAGGGAAAAACCCAAGACACTTCCTAGGGGAAACAAAAAGCATGTAATTTCTGTCCCTGACAGAATATATTAAACAAGCAAACACCACCAACAAGCAAAACAAGTACTAAAATGTAAAAATATT
>NC_043717.1:85191523-85269916 GCF_006229205.1 Suricata suricatta
ATCTCTCCACACCCTCGCCAGCATCTATAGTCTCTTGATTTGTTCATTTTAGCCACTCTGACTTGGTGTGAAGTGGTATGTCAGTGTGGTTTTGATTTGTGTTTCCCTGATGATGAGTGATGTTGAGCATCGTTTCATGTGCCTGTAGGCCATCTGGATGTCCTCTTTGGAGAAGTGTCTGTTCATGTCTTCTGCCCATTTCTTCACTGGGTTATTTGTTTTTTGAGTGTGGAGTTTGGTGAGTTCCTTGTAGATTTTGGATACTAGCCCTTTATCTGATATGTCATTTGCAACTATCTTTTCCCATTCTGTCGGTTGCCTATTAGTTTTCTTGATTGTTTCCTTTGCAGTGCAGAAGCTTTTTATCTTGATGAAGTCCCAAGAGTTCAGTTTTGCTTTCAATTCCCTTGCCTTTGGGGATGTGTCGAGTAGGAAGATTATGGTTTTCCACAGCTTTTAAAATATGTCTTAGGTCAGTTTTTTTAACATTTCATAGGAAAAGAGATTGATCTCTCTTTACCTCCTCTATGATGATTATTCAAATTACCTAAGCCACATAGCCAGCTGGAACTTTATGGCATATTGTCATGGAGAAGGTGGAGGCAGCCTAAAGGTATAGGGCCTGTGGGAAAGTAAGTTTGTTCATAAAAGTGCATATTAGGCCTAAAAATATGGGAGAGTTGGCTAGGATTTGGTCAAGATTAGAGGAGGTTTAATATTACACGAGTCTAATATAAACAGCAAGTTATAGTAGCTACATTACAAATAAGACACAGACGATAGACAGCACTGCCATGAGTCTAGTGTATTATTTCATTCTCAGTACTTGAGTTAGTTACTAGAGGGCATAGAGTACATATGACTCCTTCAGAGAAATGCTAGTGCTAATCAAGGAAAGTAAGACATCTAGATTGCAGATAACTCCTGGCCCCCAGCAGCTGGTAGGTTAAGACTATTAAGATCAAGGTACTCCTCAGGGCACTTGGGTGGCTCAGTTGGTTAAGCAGCTGACTTCAGCTCAGGTCATGATCTCAGGGTTTGTGAGTTTGAACCCCATGTCAGGCTCTATGCTGATAGCCTGGAGTCTGCTTTGTATTGTCTATCTCTCTCTTTGCCCCTTCCTGCCCATGCTCTCTCTTTCTCTCTCTCTCTCAAAAATAAACATTGAAAAAATTTTAAACAATAAAGGTACTTATCATTATAGACAAAGCTGGGTAGCTTGGACTAAACAAGATACAGCATATGCAGGAGGACGTCAGGGGCTCTAGCTATAGGGTCTGTATAAATGTGCTTGCCATATCCAAAGTGATAGAGTATAAAAAGTGCTACTTTGCATAGAAAGCTCCAGACTTTTTGTCTTACTGACCTCAACCACACTGAACCAACTGTTTAGAACAGATTAGAAATTAATTTGTCCCTGGACAAAAGGGAGAGTTATCAGACTTACTGGGCAGAAGAACTGTTCAATAGAGGCATTCTAAAATGGACAGTGACTAATGGATCAGTCAGATAATCAAATCCTCTCTTGGGTAACTTGAATATGAGCATATATCTTAGAAATTCTGATCATTCACCCTCCTGTCCATGTGTCTCTTCTCATTCTGTCCCCTCAACTTGGAACACCTTTTAATCTTCTTCCCTCTTGGTAAAATCCTAAACCTTTAAAGCTTATTTCAAAGTGTTAGCTCCTCTGTGAAGCCTTTCATGAACCTTCAGGTAGGTTTAGTACCATCCTTTTTTGTTTGCCTTTCTGACTTCCTCCCATAGTCTCCAAATTCTTTGAAGGCAGAATTGATCTCTTATCTATTCTTATTCCTCAATGCTTAACACAGTGTTAAATTAATAATACTAAGAACTGACCCTTTTTTTTCCAAGCTTATTTATTCATTTTTAGAGAGATTGAGAATGAGCAGGGGAGGGGCAGAGAGGAGAGAGAGAGAATCCGAAGCAGGCTCTGCGCTACCAGCCAGAGCCAGGTTCAGGGCCAGGACCCATGAACCATGAGTTCATGACCTCAGCTGAAACAAAGAGTCAGACATCCAACCAACTGAGTCACCCAGGTGCCCCTTATGAACTAACCTTTAATAAAGTATACCATGCCAAAAACTATTACAAACACTTTAAATATATTAACTCATTTAATCTTCATAATAACTCTATCATGTAGTTACTGTTCTTATAGATGATAAAACTAAGACAAAGAGGTCACACTCCTTATTTGTGGCAAGCAGGATTCAAATTCAGGCAGTCTGGTTCCAGGATTAGCAAATGTTCAATAAATATTTGTAGAGGGCAATGAAACGTAACGTAGATGTAACATAAACATAGAAAGTGAAAGAAGATTTTCAAATTTCTCTTTTTATAGATGGGAAAAATAGTACCTGGAAAGTGGGCAAAGAAAGGGTTAGCTAGTTAGTTGCAAAACGGAAATTATAATTTGAAATTTGTTTTTCTATTTTCACTGCTAAATGTCACTCTCCTCAAAGGCTGTCTTTAAGACAGTTTAAAAATAATTTCCAAAAACCCATCAAAATTATCTTATTGAATTGACTGAATTCAATTCTCTTTACCTGAATCAAATATGGCATAAAAGGACAAGGGAAGAAATCACCTATACTCATATAAAGGAGGTCCTTAAGTCCTTGCTCTATTATTTATTATGTATGTATGTTATTATTCAAACATAGGTAAGGCCACTTGCTAAATCAAAATTCCATTTTTAAGAGATCATTGTACAAATTTCTGTTGCACCCATGGTAATGCAAGTTTCTCGAATCTCTATCTTGCCCCACAAACAGCCATTACTCTATTTTGTGTCCTATTTTTAGTAGACGCTTTTACATGAACTTTCATGTACATTCACCAATTGCTTCTTGTGTATTTTTCTTTTTCCCCTTTAGATTTGTGCATTCCCCTAAAATGCCAGTCCCAGAGACCGTAGTGTTCCCTTAACTTTCTTCTGAATTTGACATTTGTCATCCATAGACAGCAAGAGTCATTTCTCATGCTAAAGTGATTGGGTTGGCAGAAAGTTTTCTCCTTTGTGTGCAAAACTGACCAAGTGAATGATTTTCTTTCCCCCCTTCAGAAGAGGTTGAGAGTGAGTGAATCTCCTTGTCTTGAAAAACCAATGGGTTGTCCTGATGGGCATATATTTCTTTTTAAAGGCTGGCTGACTTTCATAGCCTGAATGTATATGTGTAGTGATTTTTTTCCTGCTATTTTGCAGGTAGGAACAAGATAGTAGAATTTTACTGTGCTCCAGAAAAAGCAATAAACCCTTCTTCAAACTTTAGAAGCTAGCACTGTAAAAGGAACTCTATACCAGTAGGACATTTTTTTCTTCAAAATAACAAAGCAGAACACAAAGTAAGCCAAAGCATATTAACAGAGAAAGGAATTCATTTATCTTTGAAACTGAACTTCAGAAATGACTTACTTGAAAAGAGTTCCTCAGAATGGCTTGAAATCTATTGACAAATCATTTATCATCAACTTGCATTCTCTTTCCTCACAGTCCTAGATACAAAACTAGAGAAAACCCAGAGGGACATACTCAGACAGTATTCTGTCCAGAACCAGAAAAGTCTTCTACATTGACTATTACATTAACTTTGCAACTTACCTCACAAAATGATGCTTTGTCTTTCTATTTATTTTTATTTAAAATTTTTGTTTATTTATTTATTTATTTTGACAGAGAGTGAGAGAGCTCAAGTGGGGAGGGGCAGGGAGAGAGAGAGAGAGAGAGAGAGAGAGAGAGAGAGAGAGAGAGAGAATCCCAAGTAGGCTCTGTGCTGTCAGTGCAGAGCCTGACTTGGGTCTTGAACTCATGAACTGTGAGATCATGACTGACACGAAACCAAGAGTCGGATACTCAACTCTCTGAGCCACCCAGACACCCTCTCTATTTTATTTTCTTATTTGACTTCTCCCCAGTGAGAATATAGACCTCAAGGTCTAGCAACATAGCAATCAAGTTGTTACCAAGCTGGTTGGAGGTCATTTGGGGAACAATGACATTTATTATTGAGTATCTCACAACCATCACCTATCAAAATCTATCTTTCACATAGAATTCTCTGCCACAATAAATTTAGATGGTGCATATTCTAGAATAGGAATCACAACAATGTCACTTCTTGACATTGCGGAGTAATTTACAATGCATGGAGATGATTTTAATATAGGTCCCAATGGAGACCTTGTGAAGGAAGCTCAAAGCTAGTCTGACATAGCAGTAGTTAAAACTGAAGTACTTTGAAAAACCAAAAGCTCTTTCGATATTCAGCCACTAGGAAAAAAAGAAATAAAAGAAAAGCTTCATTGCTGAACTTTTGCATTTTATATAGTTGCTCAAACTTGAGAACTTCATAGGCCATAATCCATTAAAACAGCACCTATTACATCACGTTCCAGTTGCTAAACTTGCTAGTAAAGCCTTGGGGTAAAAGGATTGGATCTCTTCCATTTTCCATAAAGCTGATTTGTAAAACTGAAGAGAAAAGAATCCACAAGACAATCTGGTGATCAATCACTATTCCTCATCAGTTTTTCTTATATTCTTGGCCTTACCTCTGTAACTGATTAAGGTTAGCTAAGTCCTTCCCTCTCTCTCAAAGAAACCATCGTATATTACAAGGTTTTACTTTTATTGTTATATTTCAGTCTAGTTCAAGATTAAAGAAAATGGTACTATCAGCCCAAATCTTTCTCACTCACCTTCCTTTTCAAATGCATTTCTGTGTTACCACATATAAGTGCAGGTTTTCTAAAATTTGTGAGGGAAAAATTTAAACAATCTTTAAAAAATATACAATAAACCAAGCCTGAATCCACACAGTCTTTTAAAAAGTATACAATGTGCTCCATTAGAATGGATATCAGGGTTTTTGTTAAAGTGCTGATGTAGCATTTTACAACTATTTTTTAAAATCATCTTTTCTACTCCTGCTCTTTTATAGCCAGGACCATTTCAGTCAAGTTCAGCACTGCACTATCCAAAAAAACAAACAAACAAACAAAAAAAAAAAACAGACACAATGCAATGCTTCACAAATAAGGAACCATGTATAAATACTGAGGTACAAGGTTTAAGTAAAGGATTTCAACAATGACTTACAGTCCGTATTCCTATGCCTAGAGCAAGGATTATTTTGCCTCAGTGGTCTTAATATACATTAACCCTATAAACCTAAATTCTCCCACAGGTTTCAGTGATGTCTCGAATGTGATAAAAACTCCCTGAATGCTTTTCCAGCAAAGCACATCTTTAATATTACTGTCACCTCCCCTACTTAGCCTCAGTTAACTCCCATTAATCCTCCAATACACTTCTCATATTATCACCCTGTCAATCTTCCCTGATTTTTCCATGCATGCTTCCTCTGCTGGGCTCTGAAATTACTGTGTATACCTATATTATATTACATAGTTCAGTGCTTATCACAAATTTCAAATAGAGGGTTTTGTCAGTAAATGAGAATTAAATTGAACCTCCAAAGAGTCTGGATGAATGAGAGCAAGGTGGCTTCACACCAGTATAAAAATTCTGGAAGTCTAATGTTTTACCTCATATAAATATATGCAAATGTTTTATGCTATTCCATTCTATGGCATTCTATAGCATTATAAATTTATAATGATATTTTAAATTGTCATTCGTGAAGTTGAAGCTTAAAGGTATTTTTAATACCAGTCTGTGGTTTTGTGTTCCTTTTATAAAACTACTTTATACATTCAGTTTGAGAAGTACCTTTTTAGATCATCAACCAATCACAAAGCAATATTTGTACAAAATACAAGTATTCTGTAAAAGATAACACAATACTGAGAAGAAAATTTACAGCATTAAACATATATATTACAAACAAAAGATCTCAAGTCAATGACATCAGCTTCCACCTTAAACTAAAAAAAAAAAAGGACAAATTAATCCCAAAGTAAACAGAAAAAATCAAATAATTAATATTAGAGAAGAAATCAATGAAACAGAAAATAGAAATGAAAGAAACTCAATGAAACTGAACTGTGGTTTTTTGAGGTCAATAAAATTGATAAAAATTTAACCAAAATATTCAGAAACAAAAGAACACAAATTATCAATATCAGTAATGAGAGAGGTGACATAACTACAGATTTTACTATATATTAAAATAAAAAATATGAAGAACCTTTATGACAGTAAATTTTATTTTATTTTTTAAAGGTTTATTTATTTCGGGGAGAGAGAGTGTGAGCAGTAGAGAGGCAGACAGAGAGGGGGACAGAGGATCCAAAGCAGGCTCTGTGCTGATAGTAGCAAGCCAAATACAGGGCTCAAACTCACAAACGGTGAGCTCATGACCTGAGCTAAAGTTAGACATTCAACTGACTGAGCCACCTATGCACCCCTGACAATAAATTTTAAAACTTAGATGAAATAAATGAATTCCTTGAAATACCCAAGCTAGTAAAGATGACTCATGAAAAAATAGAAAACCTAAATAGCTTCATATTTATTAACAAAATCAAATTTATAGTTAAAGATCTTCTGAGAAAAAAATTCCAAGCTCTGTATGACTTCAGTGGTAAATTCTATGAATTATTTTTACAAGATATAATACCAGTTCTCTAAAAACTCTTCTAGGAAATTAAAGAAGGCAAATTATCTCTGAACCCATTCTATGAAGCCAGCATTACCCTAAGACCAAAACCAGGTGAAAACATTACATGAAAAGTTTTGTAGACCAATAATGTTCATGAATATAGATGCAAAAATAACTCTTTAAAATTTTTAGTAAATTGCATCAAAAAATATTTTAAAATCATAGTATATCATAGTCCAATGGAGTTTAGCCCAGCAATGCCAGGTTGGCTTAACATTCACAATCAATGTAATTCACTATATTAACAGATAAAAAATCATAATCAATATATGCATAAATAGAATTTGTCAAAACCAACATCTATTCCTGTTAAAAAGCTCTCAACAAAATTAGAATAAAAGGGAACTTCATCAACCTGATAAAGATCACCGATGAAAAACATGCAGCTAACGTTTATCATACTTACTGGTGAAAGACTAAATGCTTTTCATCTAAGATTATAAATACAGAGAACAAACTGAATGTTGCCAGAGAGAAGGGGGTAGGGAGATGGATGAAATGGGAGACGCAGGTTTCCAGTTGTATAATGAATAAGTCAAAAAAATAAAAGGCACAACATAAGGAATCTTTTCGATGATATTGTAATAGCACTGTATGGTAACAGATGGTAGCTAAGCTCGTGGTGAGCGTAGCATAACATATATAAAAGTTGGATTACTTTATTGTATACTTGAAACTAATGTAACATTGTGTGCCAATTATACTCAAATACAAAAGTTTTAAAAATACGAATAAATTTTTAAAAGAATAAAGCAAGTATGTTTGCTTGCATCACTTTTATTCAACAGTATACTGAATGTTGTAGCCAGTGTAATGAGATAAGAAAAAGAAACAAAAAGCTTTTAGATTGAAAAGAAAGACATAAAAAAAGAAAGACATAAAATTGTCCTTATTCTCGTATAACATGATCGACAGTGTAGACAGTAGATAGCCTATGTGTCTTACAAAAAAGTTTTTAGAACTAATAAGTGAATTTATCATGTTTTCAGGATACAAGATCTATGTTTAAAAAATCAACTGCATTTCTTTACACCAGCAACAAAAAATTGGAAATTGGAATTTAAATCATGTTATTTATAGTAACATTATGCCTATGAAATAACTAGGCATAGCTTTGATAATGTGTAATTCCTGTACACTTAAAAGTACAAAACATTATCAAGATAAAGTAAAGAAGACTTGAATGAGTAGGAGAGATACACATGTTTATGGTTTGAAAGACTTGATATTGTTATAATGTCACTTGGAGGAGGGCACTTGATAGGATAAGCACTGGATATTATATGGAAACCAACTGGACAATAAACTATACTAAAAAAAATAAATAAAAAATAAATAAAAATAATTAAAATAAAATGGCAATTTTCCTCAAGTTGATATATAAATTTAATGCAATCCAATTCAAAATCCCAGCATGCTTTTTTTGTAGAAACTGACAAGCTAGTCTAAACTTAATTGGAAAATGTGAAAGCCCTAGATTAGGCAATGGTTTCTTGAACACATCAAAAGAACTATCCATAAAATAATATTGATCAATTAGGCTTCATCAGAATTAGGAATTTATGTTCTTCAAAAGACATATATAAGAAAAATAAATGATTAGCCACTGACTGGAAGAATACATTTTCAATTCATATAATTGATAAAGGATATGTATCTAAAATATGTATAGAATTCTCAAAGTTTAATAAGAAAATAATCAATAAACAATAGATAAAAGATTTGAACAGATGCAACACCAAAGAGATGTAATTAAAAACATAGAGGGAGCAACTGGGTGATTCAGTCAGTTAAGCATCTAACTCTTGATTTCAGCTCACATCATGATCTCACTGTCCTAAGATGGAGTCCCATGTGGGGCTCCATGCTGAGCCTGCTTAGGATTCTCTTTCTCCCTTTCTCTCCACCTCTCTCTTGATCATGCTCTCTCTCTCTTTCTTTCAAAATAAATCAATTAACTTAAAAAACATAAAATGATGCTGAACATATGAGCCATTGAGAATATCAAAACCACAGTAAGATTCTAATATATAATAATTAGAGTAACAAAATTTATAAAATGTACCCATTCCAAGGTTTGCTGAGTATGTGGTGGAGCTAGAAGTCTCATATACTGTTGGTGAAAATGTAAAATAGTACAACCACTGTGGTAGTTTTTTAAAAAGTTAAATATGTACCCTATCATATTGCTTAACCATTTTACTCCTAGGTGTTTACCCAAGACAAATCAAAGTATGTGTCCACAAAAGCACTTGTTCATGAATGTTCACAGTAGCTTTGTGTGTGATAGCCAACGACTAGAAACAACCCAAATGTCCATCAACATGTGTTTGGATGCATTTTTGTTATATCCATAGAATGTAATACTATTCATTAATAAAAAGAAATGAACCATTAGTACACATAATAACATGGATGAATCTCAATAATTTTGCTGGGTAAAAAAACTCAGACAAAAAAGAATTCATACTCATTTATGTAAAATTCTAGAAAATGAAAACTAATCTATAGTAACAGAAAAAAGTTCCATTTTTTGCCTGGTCACGGGAGTAGGAGATGGAAGAGGTACATGAAAAGTTTTGGAGTGATGGATATATTCATTATCTTTATTGTGGTAACAGTTTCATAGATGTATTGATGTGTCAAACATATGGAATTATGCATTTTTAGTATGTGAAGTTTACTTCAAGACAGCTTTGAACAACATCATACAAATGGTGCATAGTATCCCATTTTATGTCAGTTCATTATAAGGATTCACAGTATTTAAGCTGTTTGCCACTGCATAACATTGATGTTCAAAATATTTTTCTACATTTAACCTTTGATTTTATGTTCCCATCGTAATGCTGCACCATATATCCATTTGACTTTCGTCTTCTCACAAAACTATCCTGTCATATCAGAAAGTGACTTCCTCACAGGCATGGACTGGGTTTGTTATGTATCTTGACTCTTGGCTTCAAGCACAGAGCCTAGCCACAGCAGAAATTCAATGATGTTAGTTGAATGGACTGGCGTCTTTGCTACTCTGTCTTCTCTTATGTGTCACACTGAATGATATCCATAACTCATTCTAATGGTAGTGAAGCTATGGATATAAAACCAGAGGACATCTTTTCTTCCTTCAGTTTATTTCTGCTCTGTTATTTGCCTCATTTTCCCACCAGCAGTGCTCTCACTTCCTCCCAAATTTAGACATGGAAAAGTCCTAGATGATCATAGATTAGACTCTCTTTTCTGACATTTAATACCGACGTGGTCTTGAGAAATTTATTTGACTTCTCTGAGTCTCAGTTTCTTCATTATAATGTGGAATTAATAATACCTATTTCTAGGGTTATGTGTGAAGTTCATGAGTTGAGGCTTGTAAGACCTGAATCATAGTAAACATCCAACAAGTGCTAATTTTCTACCTTTCTAGATCCTACTATACACAACTTCTTCATTAAAATCTTCCCATCCAGTGTTTCATCTCTTCTGGACTTGGTCCTTTTGTGAGTGCTATAGATTAATCAACCAGGGCCTAATATTTCAATAACTTCCCCCAGAGAATGAAATGTTTGTTCAGAATTATCGAGTGGGAAAATTAAATATTATAGCAGGATTTTGTATATATGGGGGTATATATGGGGGTGGAGACATAGATGGCAACATTTTTTTTCTACTCAACTTATTCCATGTAGACAGATATTCATTCTATTGATGCTCATACTGAAGCCCTTAAGTAAATGTCTCTTCTTTTATGAGAAAGAAGCATATTGTGAAATTAAAGCTCATGTTATAGACTTTGTTTAAACAAAAATTTCTAGAAAACAAGCCTCTTGCTCTGCAAGATCCTTAGTCAACAAAGGTTTAGTCATTACTAGACTTTACTAAGGGGATGAAATACTTTGACCCTTTAGAAACATAGCCACTAACCAAAGAGTAAAATAAACACATTTTTGTTGCTATTTTTAACCCTCAGGTCACTAGAATAAACAGCCAACCAGAACCATTTTTTTAATGTAGACTGCTTAACTGAGATTTTCCTGTATCCTGACATTTCTAGGTAGATAGATAAATAGATAGATAGATAGATAGATAGATAGATAGATAGATAGATAGATGCCAGGTGAGCAAAATATCTCTCTCTAAATATTTTCTATTATCTATCTAAATGAAGAACACAACTGACAACTTTCCTTCAGAAATAAGGTATAAGAGTGGTATATAATGAAATATACATGATAGGTTTATAATGAAATAAAACACATGTGAAGATAATGTATAAAATAGTCACTATTGAACAGAAGATACTGCTTGCTAATGTATCCTTCCATTTCTATAAATTTAAATTCTTCTTTTTTGAAATTTAAATTCTTCTAAACAGAAAAGAGATTATTCATTCACTGATCATTGATCAATATTGATCACCTGTTGATTTATCTATTGAGATTGTTCATCTATTGATCAAAATTCTGAATCTCAAATAAAAGAGTTAAAAATACTCAGAGGAAGGGTGTCTGGGTGGCTCAGTAGGTTGAGCATCTAGCCCTTGAGTTTGGCTCAGGTCCTGATCCCAGGGCCATGGGATCAAGCCCCATGTTGGGCTCTGCACTGAGTGTGAAGACTGCTTAAAATTCCTTCTCTCCCTCTGTCCCTCTCCTCAACTCATGCTCGCTCGCTCTCTCTCTCTCAAAAAGAAAATATATATATTAAAAAATGTTCAGAGGAAGTGTCCATAAGGGAATTACTCAATGTGATATAAAAGATAATTTAATAAACACTCAGTATAGTAATGTAACTGGTGACACTTGGGTATTGAAGTGTGAACAAGCAGTAAAATTGGGTTCTTAAAGTCCAAAAGCTTGATGAGATAATTCACAATTGGCATTTGAACTGGTGAGAAAATTGTGGAAAGGCAACATTATCAACTTGAAATGAATTCACTTGTCTTTCCAAGACACTATCAAATTACTGCCTAGCTGGTGACAAAATAGCTGATATGTCATCTGGAAAAGTGACTTGGCAAAATTATCAGGCAAGATGTCTTTCATAAAATGCATACATATACATGAACACACACAGTTCACCTATAAAATAGTCTCATAAAAAGTCTCATGATGATCAAAAAAATCTCCCATAAGATTAGGAAGTTGGGCTTGGAAGATTATCATATATGGCTCATCCTTCTATGTAGTCTGATTTCTCTTGGAAAATCACTGGGCCATATTTTTCTTAGAGGCTGTCAACTGATTATATATGTTAGTACTATATTTCTCTCTGACTCTACCTTCACCTTATTTTTTCCCCATACTGCTTTTATTTTTTTCAAAAGTGGTAGTTTGCATAAGATTATCAAGTAGTATTGTTCTTCAGGTCATGCCCTGAGTAAGCCTCAAAATCATTGTAAGAAAATGAAAAAATATACAAAATAAGGAGAAAGCCAGACTTTCATATATGGTGTGTGTGTGTGTGTGTGTGTGTGTGTGTGTGTGTGTTAAGGAGGTCACAAAGTCTCATATATATGTACATAGATTCAGAGATTCAGAGAAACAATGACATAAAACCACCTACTGACTCTACAATGTGATTAACTTATATCCTTTTAGATACACTACTTTCGTGTGGACACTTTCGGTAAGAAACAAAAAATAGATGAATGCCTGCATGGTCACAGAATTGATCAGGTCAACCTAATTTTATCCATTAGTATTTGAGTGCCTACTTTGTATGCTCAATAAAGAGTTTATCAGTCATTTGAAAACTAGTCCAGTTTTGTCCTGGTCTAATTACTATCAAATTCTGTCTTAAAATGTCTTCTATTCTGTGCTATGAGAAGCCACTGAATTGTACACTTCAAATAGGTGAATTGTATGATATATGAATTCTTTCTCAATAAAGCTGTTATTTAAAAATCTATTCTGTAAACATTATGTCCACTATTATTTATCATATACTAAGTGCTTTGCATATGTTGAGTCTTTTAATGTGCCAGTCATAACCGATTTATGGGTAGGGTTTATAACTCCAGTTTCATAGACAAAGAAATTGAGGCTAAAAACATTAAATAACTTGCCTAAAGGATACCTAGCTAATAAGTGATGGATTCAGGATTCCACCTGAGTATGTTTGACTCCAAAGTCTTTACCCTTTTACATTACCAGAGGCTGCTTCTGTGCCTGTCTGCCTACCTAACAGAAGTAAGCTGGACCTGAGGATTTCTTCAAATTGCTTGGAGCTTAAATTTATGATCTTTTAAATATTTCTTCCAATTCCTTAGATGGTTGTAGCTTTCTGTTTATAGGTCAGGGTCTGAAGGAAGACTAATAGCTTGGAAAAGTCCTGATTTCCCTGGTTCTGGGAAATGGATTCCAATCCACTCTTCAAGAAGGGGATATCAAGTCACACAGTAACGGTAAGTATTTTTCACGTAAGCCTCACCCATGTCATTGCGGAAACAGTTCTGACTCAACTACTTCCTTACAACTTGCCGTTAAGTGTAGGTGTTGCTGCTGTTGTTGTTTCCTGGATACTGCTTTTCTCAATAGCTTGATTCATTTTGAAAATTTTCTTTTTCTAGATATATACATTATCTTTTTTTTCAGCTAGGAATTCAGGGATTCCTAAAGGATGGTGTCTGATGGAAGGTTTGACTAGATAGTGGGGCAAGAACTTTGCAACACTGAGATATGACTGTGGACACATAGTAATGATCCCTGATAGTGCCACATCACCAAGTCAAATTACCAAGGCTTCCTGTCCAAGTACAGAAGGGAGGGAAAGGGCCAAGGATGGTAGCAACAATAGAAGACATAGGAAATTAAAGTTACTTTCAAACTTCATTTTCAAATTAATTTTCAAATCCATCACTGTGGCTACTACACTAACTCAAGGCAAGGATTCCCTCTCACTGAAGCTACTGTTACAGCTTCCTACCTGAACTTACTGTTATTTGTCTTGGTCCCTACAGACCATTCGTCTCACAGCATTAACCACAGTTAGGACATCTCTCTGAATCTCTAATAGAAACAAATTCAAAGCAGTGCTCTCAATTTTTTTTAAAGCAAACTCTACCCCCAATGGGTGTTTCAAACTCATGACTAAGAGATCAAGAGTTACATGCTCTGCTGACTGAGCCAACCAGCAGCCCCCAGCACTCTTGATTCTCATCTCCCTCCAAGCCAACCCTTCTGCAGCCTTCCCATTGCAGGTAATGCCACTCCTGGACACTGGACAATACCAGAAATCTGGGTGTCACAGACTACCCCCCAACATCTAATCTTGTTAGCCAGTCAAAGAGACTTTACTCCAAAACATATCCAGAATGCAGCCATTTCTCTCCACCTCCACCACTATCCTAAGCTGGATCACTGTGACCATCCATAACTATGATGACAGCCTCCTAACTAGTCTCATTGTTCGAGTTGTACCACTCCGCACAATGGGTAATAGTCGGCAATGTTTTTTGAACTTACATCATTGTCTTCTCATGATTAAAATCATTTGATGGTTTATAATGACACCTAAACCTTTCATCTTCATCTTCAGGACGCTATATGCTTCTACACATGAATCTTACCTCTCCCACTTACTAAACTTACTCAGCCTCTCACCCTCACATTTGCTATGCTCTGGTCAAGTTAATGTCCCCGCCGTTCTTAGAACAAGCATCTGTTGTGTTTTAGGGACTTGTAATTCTCTTCTATCTGACTGGCATGTTCATCTCTCAACTCTTTGCATTATTAGCTCCATGTAATCTATCTGGTCTCAGTTTGTAGATCACCTTCTCCAAGATTTCCTTGATTATTTCGCATTCTCTACCATTGATAATTTCCTTCAAGCACGTGTCACTTATCACTTAAAAATTCACATTTAGGGGTGCCTGGGTGGTTCAGTCAGTTAAGTGCCCAACTCTTGATTTCAACTCAGGTCATGATCTCAAGGTTCATGAGATTGAGCCCTGCATCAGGCTCTGCACTGATGGCATGGAGCCTGCTTGGGATTCTCTTTTTCCCTCTGTCTGCCCCTCCTCAGCTCTCTCTCTTAAAATAAATTCACATTTTTAGAAAATGTACATTTACCTCTGTGATAACTTGATCAATGCCCCTGCCCTCCCATCCACACACAACATAACGTAACTGCTGTGAACCTCTGGGTTCACCATTATATGCACAGTTTTTATCCTAGGACCTAGAACAGTCTAGGTCTTCAATAAATATTTTTTCAAGTAAATACACTGCCAATATGTTCATTCTACCACAGGAAAAATGTGGCGTGGTGAGGCTGGAGGCAAGATAGAGGGGGAATAGAAAGTCCAGACAAGTAACCTCTGTGAAGTCATCCAACTGAGCTCCCAGAATTCTCTCCTCCGAGAAGATACACCCTACTCATCAACTTCTTTTAGTACCAGTGATCTTTTAGGCCTGCTAGACTGTTACTTTAAGGTAAATCAAGCTGAGGATACACAACTAAGTCTTTATGAGAAGACATGATTAAGACGTATTTAATTAATATTTTCATAACACATTTATTTATTCTCTAATCCCCCTTATTCTTCTCAGCCACAGTGACTCTCAGCAAGAACAAAGGCTCAAGAAACAGGTCTAAAGCATAGACACAGCTGAAGATAGAGGTCTGTTTCTATAAAACAAGATTTTGACAGCCTCAGGGGTCCGGAAGCACAGGAATTCAGAAAGGAAGACCTATGTGTATCAGTAAAGAGCCCCAAGTCCAGACTATTTCCAAATACATATTTTGTTACTTTTAGCATCTACAGTACCTTGATTAGATATATTTTTTGAGAGATAAGATTTATAATAACACATCAAACCTTACCAGTATTTGAATGAGGTGGGCAGGAGGCAGATCATGTGTGACTTATATGCCATACTCGGAGCTTATCCCCTTCCTGAAAATTAGAGAGCATCACTGAAGGATTTTCAGTAGAGAAATGATGAGATCACATGAGATCACGTTTTATATAAAAGCTCAGTTTGGGAGTGGTGAGAAGGATGAATTGGAGAAGAAAGAGCAAGTAGCAGCATTGGTAATTTGGAGGCTGCACCCGTATTCTTGTCGGAAAATGATGAATACCAGAAACTGTGCGATTAGGAACAAAGGAGAAGGGATAGATTTAGGTGATATTGAGGATGTAGAAATAACTGAAGCTCCATGTAGGGAAGTTGCGTGTGGCAGATGAGAAAAGGGGACAAGTCAAAGGTCCTTTGTAGGTTTCTTATTTGGGGAAGCATGTGTATGGCAGGGCCATGTCTCCTCTCCTGCAGGCAGGTGGAGGAGCCGGGTTGGCTGGGAAGATCATCTGGGATATATTGACTCTGATGCTGCGGAGATAGAACAGAGAAGAAACTTGCATGCTATTTGAAGTGAGTTACACTTCTTTCCTTCTACCTTTCCTCTGTGGAATTACGGGAGTAGCACCTCCTACAAAAGCCAGACACCAAACAGGTGCTCAAATATAGTTGTGGATTTGATTTGCATATAGCATACCCTGGGCCACCCGCGACAGCCACCTGGGTCAGGAGAATGGGAAGAAAGGGAATGTTCATGTAGCCTGCCAGAGCAGGGCTGGTGTCTGCAAATTATCCCTGCTGTCAGCGAAATTCCTTGAGCTGCTCAGCAGATGCCTGGAGAGAAGGTGGGCCTGCACCATTTGCAGAGGCGGCTTGGTTGTCATGACTGCGTGTTGTGCTGCGGCAGAGCCGCCTCCCCTACACTCCCTCACTCGTTTCCTTCTCTGGAGCTGCGCTGTGGCCAAATCACATCTGTGGCCCTGAAAGAAAAATGAGTCGAGTGAAGATGAAGGAACTAGCTATTTCTTCACTGGAAATTTAAATAATAGGCAAAGCAGCTCTTCAATGCTGTACCCAATTACAGTACAGCCCAATCAGCTGCCATTTGTTGGAGTAAATGGACTATTTAGGGCGTATTTTAAAATAGGGCTCACATCTCCTACTAAGATGATTTTTACTGCACAATAGTGCCATATTGTTGCTGTATTTAAACTACTCATTTTGAGTGTGTGCAGGGACTGTGACAGCAACTCAGGAAGACAACTTTTCCCCTTGCCACTTTACCGCACATCCTTCATGAGGGTGAATGCCCATTTTGCCATCCAAACAAAAAGCGGCTTCATCCTCACAGCCATCCCAGGGTTCTTGACACTAGAGCTGCCCTTTCCATAGAAAAACAGGTTTATTTTAATGGCGTGGCCTTTGAGACCCAAGAGATAGCTTTGGTGATGCAATGCAAAATTGCAAAGAATGGCAACCCCAACAGAACAAAGCCAATAGCTATTTTGGAACGGTTGGGCAATTTTTCACCCAGGACCTGCATCTCTACCTAGGAAGGACTGAGTCCCATTTAATAGACTCTACAAGGCGCTAGGCCTTGGAGGGGGTGCATAGACATAAATCCTAGTCTTGGATCCGATGCTGGCTAACTGGACAACCTTGGACAAGTTACCTTCTCTCTCTAGATCTCAGTTTTCCTAACTGACAATTTATGAGGCTGGAAATGATGGTCTTGGTATCTCCTGGAAGTATCATAGATTCAATTCCTAATCCTATCCTGAGGCAGATGCCCACATCTATGGACTTACCTTTTCAATTCCTGTTAGGATGATGGGAGGGGAAAGAAAAACCCTCCCATTACCCCTGCCCCACCCTGTCCCTCACCCCGCAAGGTTGTCTGGTCTGGTTCATTGCCAGACCATTACTTCTGTCTTTCTGAGGTCATTTCCCTAGTATCCCGACTCAGAAAAATGGCCTGTGGGGCCACATGAGCACTGTTTTCGATGAGACTCTTTCTAAAGGAAAAATGGAAGTTGTCTATCAATGAAGATGGGAGCTCTGGTGGCCGGACTTCTTTAAGAGCTATTTAAAAATCTACGGTTCAAAGTGCTTTGCTCTCCAGTACTTTCAGCTATTGTAATAGAAAGTCGCTCTTTGTGGAGGTTGGGAAGATTTGCCTTGAAGTTAAATGACAGCAGTTGGGTTCATTCTGGCACTCCAAAACATCAGTAGTTTTGAATGCATGCTTTAAAAAAGTCATATGTGGTTCTGCAGTGTGACTGCAGTATGAAAATGGAAGTGCTCTGAAAAGTCAGGAATGGCTCTAACAGCAGCAATATGCACTCAATCATTTGGTTGTGCAATGCCTAAATATTAGCATTAAGTCTTCAGAAGTTTGGAGTAGGTCAATAATCTTTTGACATTTCAGGCATCACACGTATTTAAGTTGTTTTCAAACAGCGCTACATTGTTTCTCCTTCGCTTCGGTTACTCAGCCCCAAGAACATTAGCCCGGAGTGTTCTAATTGCTTCGGTTCTGGAGCTGCTACGGTAGCCAATCAGAATTACGTTACAGAAAATGAAGTGTTCTTATGTTTTTGGAAAGCCCATTTCAAACTTTTCATGGTCCATTTTTTGGCATTGTATTTCTTCCGTGTTATTTTAGATAACAATTTGATTTTATAACACTGCGCGCTGTGGACCACAGCATGCATTTCGAATGCCCGGCTGCTCTACTCTGGATTAATTCCCTCATTCAGCGATAACCCATTTCCTGCCTCTTTAGCGACCATTTTTAAATATCTTCATTTAGTTTTCTATTGAAGAAGAGGGAGGGGGGAATGGGGTGAAGGGAGAGCTCAAAGAAAAAGTTCCTTAACAAAGAAAGGTTGTTGGAGGGAGAGAAAAGAAAGAGAAGATTTAAACTGCAGTGTGAAAATGGAAGTGCTCTGAAAAGAAGAGGCAAAGCATTTGAATTTTCTTCTGATCTATAGAAAATCGATCAAAACGCAAAATGACATTATTTGAGTCTAGGCAGGAAGATTATCAAAACTACCGCTTGTAGGTGTACATTTATTAGTATGAAATTGACCTGCTATATTCAGATGAAAACTTGTAGCTCTGCTGCATAACGGACTTCGGATACGTGTTAATCATTTGCCTGAGCCTTTGAAAGAACCGCGGGCGCCCCTCTTCAGGGTTTGCACTTGTCTCCCATACCCTGTACTTTTAAGCAGATACCAAATTCTCTTCGGCTAATTACAGGAAGCAGCCAAGTGCTTAACTTCCGTGTCTTGGGCACAAATTGATGTCTTCTTAATAGATCCATCTGTTAAAGAACATATACTATTCAGGAGACCATAGACACAAGCCTCATTTACAAAATAAATCTTAGTTTGGGGCCCCTGGGGTTAAGACGGTGGTGAAGGGATTCATGGGTCCCAATGACCACAACCTAGAAAGCAATCTGGCTGGAAAAGACATCAGGCTAGAAAAAGGAGAGTTTTCTTCTTTTTTTTCTTTCCAGGTTATTTTGGGGTCTGTTTCCATTAGACTCCATATTGATGAATGGATATCATTACCTTGAGATGCTGGGCTCAATTTTCTTCTCCTATCAGCATGTTCTGCTATTCTGATCATCATCTCTGAAGGATCTCCATGCTGTTCTGTGCCCCAACCTCAAGCGCTTCATGTTTTGTTAACTTAAACGTAGCAGAGGAGTTATTAGAAGAAATCTTAGGTTTCCGTGTAATGAGGTTATATTAAAACAAATCTGTATCTTCAGGTTCTTTCTGTGGCCAGCTTGAATGTTGGTATTTGGGATTTCAAAAGCACTTCCCCCTTCCTTCTAGCATACCTTTCATTGGTCTGTTCCATTGGCAGACAATACCTTTATGTTGCACATGACAGGTCCCATGGGGCACTGGCTCAAACTCTCAGATTGGTATTTCCTCCCATTCTTCTCCCCGCTAGCATGAATGCTAACTATACATACATCTCTCCCTCTCCAAGTGAAAATTGTCTTTTCACCTAGGCTCTTGTTTCAGGTACAAAAAGGGAAAGGACTCACTAATCTGAGATAACTTTACTATGCCTGAATTTGCAAAATAAATTGTGCAGTTGTAAATCTCTAAAGATGATATTTCATATACTGATGTGTGGACTGGGAGACAGGGGGGCGGGGAATGGGGAAAGATTTCCTGCCACTCTTCATATTCAGTTCTTAGTCTGCCCATATGTGATAGCAGCTTTGTTGCAGGCCAAATAGTTTCTGAAAATGACAAGTCCATGATAAATTCTATTTGCCAAGCTGAATTATAGAGTGTGGACTGGGGTATATAATGGGACTACGCCTTTGATTGATTTTCCACTACATACACTATTTCTCCCTGATTTCTTTTCCATAGAATTTATAAAATGGTGGGATCCCAGATGCTTTTGCTTTTCCTCCTATTCAATTTTCTATTTTGATTCCTAGACACCAACAAATGGCTCTAGGTTATAGATTCCAGAGGTCTTTAACTTCAACTCCCCTTCTGGAAAAAAGAATAAAAAAGAAAGAACATAGCTGTAGCTTTATGAAAAACAGATCCATTTATATTTGCACTATGTATATAATTTTAAAAGTCAGTGTCTCTCTGACCTAAACACTAGCATATTCATTTTAGTGTAGGTAGTAAGGATATGTTATCTGTTCAGTTGTTTGAGTTAAGCATAGTTGGTTCTTTCCATTTATCTATCTTGGAGAACCTGCCACTCAAAAAGGACATGACAAGATGGAATGGAATGTGAATACAAAAAAGAAACGTTCGCAGATGTGAACCTGCTTTTAAATCATCATTTTTCCAAGTTTCCCAAGTGTATCAGCAATCCTTTACTTTGCTTTCCCACTGCACTCTGTACTCCTCCTTCCTCATCTCAGAGCTTTATAGAGCATTTTTTAAAGTATAGTTGACACTGAATGTTACATTAATTTTAAGTGTACAACTTAGTGATTTGACAAATGTCTACATGATGCTATGTTCACCATAAGTAAACGTACCATCTGTCCCATTGCTTTTCCTCATCTTGACCCACACCTTGCAAACGGTGCACATATTTGGAACTTTATTTTTTCTTGTCTAAAAGGAGCAGATAGCTTAGATATGGTATGGCTATGGAGGATAATTGCTCCGCAGAGAGATCTGGTGCTCTTCCATCTGGAAAGAAAAAGCTCCATATATGCTTTTATACGTCATAATACAAAGTTAGTGCTCTTACCTGTTCCTTTTGTTTTGTTTTGTTTAAAATGTTTTGTTAATTTTTGAGAAAAAGAGCACCAGCAGTGCAGGGGCAGAGAGCGAGGGGGACCGAGTATCTGAAGTGAGCTCTGTGTTGTCAAAGTTGAGTCCAGTGTGGGACTTGAACTCATGAAACATGAGATCATGACCTGAGCTGAAGTCGGATGCTCAACTGACTGAACTAGCCACGTGCCCCTGCTCCTTTTGTCTCTAAAGTAAATGGATCTATTTCCAATCTAGAATAATAGCCTTCCAGTCTTTGTTGTTGTTGTTTTTTTAAAGAAAGTATGAATTCCAAATTATGTGAGAGAAGTGATTTTCAGGAAACTTACAGAGAAGTGCTATTCATTCTCTTTTCTCCTCTAGATACTTACCGTAGTCATTTCCTATTTGCTCCCTAGCTTCCATTCCCCCATCCTAACAGGACTTGAATTTCTCAGTCATGAGACTTGGGTGGGATTGGCTCTACCCACTTCCAGTTACATCTCCAAAAGGACCTTAATTGGCTTAAGCTAATTGGTGTATCCTCTTCCTATGGAGACACTATTTTTGGCCCAGAGATGAATATATGAAAAAATTGAACTATTTATATTTGGAGAAACACTTGCTGAGAGTTCCTGAGGAAGAAAATTTCCTCTCACTTCAATGGAAGATACATAAAAAGATGTTCTCTCACACACACTAAATATGAACAAAGAAGTTTATAAACCCAGGAGCTATAGGCAGCCATCTTTAGATTTAGAATGAGTCAGTTTTAGAATGAAGCTGACATCAGGGAAAGAAAAGTAGAGAGTCAGAAATGAAAGGGATATTCCTTTGTTGTTGACCTATTAATCCTTGCCTGAAGCATAACTTACCTCTAGAATTTAAGTTATGTGTGCCAATAATGTGTTTTTATTTTTAAACCAATGAGAACTATGCCATTCTTGTGACTTCCAAATGAAATTAAATGAACTGAAACAGTACTTTCAGGTGAATTATGGAAAAAACTGGAAACAGAACCATAGTAACCATGGAAGATTTGCTCCTACATGGTCACCTTCACAGACATAAATTTTAATGTTATGATGACATCTTTCATCAAGAGTTTTTACTTTTTTAATTGTAACATGAAGATCTTTCCACATTTGCTATAAAAATGTCCCCCAAAGATATTGCTTATTTTATTTTCAGTCTTTTTTATATTAGATCCCACCGAAGAAGGTTCTTTTAGATTTTAACAGCCCAATAATCCATATCTTTCTTGAAGGATTACTGTCTGATCTCGTGTCTCATAATATGAACTATGTCATTCAGCAGATTTCTCTTTGTGTAGTGACTATTAAGATCTGAGCCAAATAAGAATAATTTTATAGCATCTTAACAGCATTCCCTGCTTCCATTCTTGATCTACTTTAACTTGTACTCAACACAGCAGTCAGAACTATTTTTTTAGATATATATTTTTTAAATATTTGTTTACTTATTTTGAGACAGAGAGTGTGTAAGTAGGTGGAGAGGCAGAGAGAGAAGGAGAGAGAGAATGCCAAGCAGACTCCACTCTGTCAACACAAAGCCTGACTCGGGGCTTGGTCCCACCAACCATGAGATCACGACCTGAGCTGAAATCAAGTCGGAAGCTTAACTGACTGAGCCACCCAAGTGCCCCCAGAAATATGAGGGAGAGTTTGGCTGACACTGGACGTGGGAAGTAATGCTGATAAGAAAGACTGATCCCCAAAGTCCAGATGTGCAGGTCATGCTAAAGACTGAGGCTAGACCAGGAGAACTTAGAGAAACCTTTGTCCCCATGACAAGCCTGGAATTGACTGACAAGCAGCAGAAGTCTTTCTCATTCTTGAGAAATATCTCTTCTGTAGAGCAGAAGGTGGGGCAAGAACATTGAGAAAAACCTTCCAGAAGTCCAGTCCTCATTCTAAACACAAAGTAGAAGAAGTACCCTACTTCTCGATGCCTGTGGTTTGCTGAAGATAAGAAAGAAGTAAACAAAACCAAGCTCAATTCCTGACTAGATTAGTATAACATTCTGTCCAGAAATGTTGGGTGCACCTTCGTGGCTCAGTCGGTTAAGCTTCTGACTCTAGATTTGGCTCAGGTCATGATCTCATAATTCATGGGATTGAGCCCCATATTAGGCTTTGTGCTAACAGCTCAGAGGCTGCTGTTTCCCTCTCCCTCTCTCTCTGACCTTCCCCTGCTCACGAGCTCTCCTCCTCAAAATAAATAAATAAATAAACTTAAAAAAAAAAACCAGAAAGGTTGAACAGTAAAGAAGCAATGAGCCTTGGGACACCTGGCTGCCTCAATCGGTTGAGCGTCTGACTCTTGGTTTTGGCTCAGGTCATGATCCCAGGGTCACGGGATCAAACTCCACATCAGAGTCTGCTTAGGAGTCTCTCTCTCTTTCTTTGCCCCTCTCCCAACTTGCTCTCTCTCTCTCTAAAAAGTTTTTTTAAAAAAAAGGAACAGAGCACCCTTATTAAGTTCAGATAGTATTATTTACATACAGCGACTACAAGAGCAGCCAAACCCGAGAGTTTCCCATACCGGGAATCCCGGTTTTCCTTGTCCCACAAAACAGTAAATGGCAGAAAAAAAGCTCCGGTGGTGGCCACACAAATGGTGAGGTGCAGCCTGCGCCACAGTGTGTGATTCGTTGTAAATCCTGTAGCTCTGCCCTAAAGAAAACAATGCAAACATTTTCCTGCCTCATCAGAACCTGGGAGACAATGAGAAACTGTTTCATGACAGCCTCCTAGGCAGATAGGGAGGCAAGTGAGAAATGACCTAGTAGGACAGTCTCACGAGTCTCTTATGCTCTCATTTTCTGGAAGGATCGCAGGGCATTCTGCAGAGAACTAGACCAGCTGCAGGGAAGCCTTGGCTGTGTGGCCTATGTGAATAAGTACAAGGTCATCAGGGCACTGACACAGAGCTCTTCCCCTATACGCCCTACCCTAATAGCCTAATAGAAAGACAAACCTATTCATTTCTGGGTATAAGTACTATTTATATCACTCTTTACTGTTTCTTAAGACAATGTCCAGAATTAAATAAAAATTATGATACATTGAAAATCAAGAAAAAAAATCCTAACCTATACGTGAGATAATGCAAACAATAGAGTGTGATTTAGACACAACAATTGGAATCATCAGGACAATTCACTTTTTCAAAACTGTCTTTCAGGATGCCTAGGTGGCTTAGTTTTTAATCCTCTGACTCGGTTTCAGCTCAGGTCATGATCTCACAGTTCGTGCATTTGAGCTCTGCAGCAGGCTCTGTGCTGACAGTGTGGAGCCTGCTTGGGTTCTCTCTGTCTCCCTTGCTCTCTCACTCTCTCTCTCTTACTCTCTGCTCCTCCCGTTCATGCTCTCTCTCTCCCTCGCTCTCTCCCTCTCTCTCTTTCTCATTCTCTGCTCCTCCCCTGTTCATGCTCTTCCTCTCAAGTAAATAAAGTAAAAAAAATTAAAAACAATAAGTAAAAACTACCTTTCATAAATGAAGTAGAAATTAAGACATTCTCAGATAAAGAAAAGGTAAGGAGTTTGTCACTAGTAGACCTGCCCTGAAAAAAAATACTAAATGGAGACTTCCAGGCTTATATGAAAGGACACAAGACATTAACACAAAGACACATAAAAAAGAAACAAAAAGAACAATAGTGAAAGTAGTTGTGCAGTTAAATATAAAAGCCAGTAATATTTCATATTTATTTGGCAATTACTCTTTATATTTTTCTACATGATTTAAAAGGCAAAAGCATAAAACAGTAATTATAAAGCTATACTAATAAGCATGCAATGTATAAAGATGTAATTTGTGTCAATAATACAAAAAGAGTTAAGGAGATGTAATGCAGCAGATATTATATACTATTGAATCAAAGTTGGTATCAATTCAAACTTCACTGTTATAAAGTTAAGATGTTAATTATAATATACAAGATAACCACTAAGGGAAAATCTAAAAAATAATTATAGAAAAAGAAACTACATGAAATCAAGAGTCCACTAAAAAGAAGTATTAGTCACAAAATAAGTCAGTAATGGAAGAACTGAAGAACAAAAAAAGGTGTATGACATATAGAAAAGAAATAGCAAAATTGCAAAAGTCTTTCCTTATCAGTAATTACTTGGAATGCAAAAGGATGAAACACTTCACTTAAAAGGCAGAGATTGGCAGAATGGATGAAAAACATGATCCAACCATATGCTATCTACAAGAGACTTACTTTAGACCTGAAGACATAAGAAGACTAAAAGTGAAAGGAAGGAAAAAAGATGAACCATGCAAAAATAATCAAAAGAGAGCTGTGGTGACTTTATTAATATTAGACAAAATAGATTTTAAATCAAACTGTTTCAAGGGATAAAAAATATATTATACATTGATAAAAGGTTCAATTCACTAAGAAAATATGCCAATTATAAACATATGCACATCAAAGAACAAAGGATTTAAAAAATGACACCATGGGCACCTGGGTGGTGCAGTCGGTTAAGCATTCTACTCTTGATTTCTGCTCAGGTCATGATCTCATGGTTCCTAAGTTCAAGTATCCCAGTTGGGCTCTGTGCTGACAGTACAGAGCCTGCTTGGGATTTTCTCTATCTCTCTTTCTGCCCCTCCCCCCTCTCTCAAATCAATAAACATTTTTAAAAATGACACCAAAAACTAACAGAATTGAAGAGAAATATAGAGTTCTACAATGACAGTTGGAGAATTCAACACCCCATTGTGAAAGAAATAAAGAACTTGAACAATACTACAAACCAATTAAAACAGACATATACAAGTGGTCCTTGAACAACACGGGGGTTAGAGGTGCCAACCCCCATCCCCCACGGCTTTGGACTTCCTAAAAATGTAATACTATAGTTTGCTGTTGACCAGAAGCCTTACTGAAAACATAAAACAGTTGAGTAACACATATCCTGCATGTTATATGTATTATATACTATATCCTTACAATAATATAATCGAGAGAAAAGAAAATGTTATTAAGAAAATCCTAAGGAAAGGAAAATACATGTATAGCTCTGCACCATATTTATTTTTAAAAAATCACACATACATGGACCTGCATAGTTGAAACCCATATTGTGCAAGGTTCAACTATAAGTAAAATAAAAAATTAAGTTGGGAACATTCATACCAACCTTACAGAAATAAAAAAAAAAGTTATAAAAGAATATAAAAGAAGAGATATGGGGATAGTAGGCCCCTGGGAGGCCTGGAAGTTCTACACACACACCCTAGGCCTTGCTGTCAGCAGCTCTCCCTTTTGGATGCTCCTTTGTTACACCTTTTTACAATAAACCAGTGATCCAGTAAGTAAAACAAGAAAACTAAGAATACTAAGAACATTTGTATGTCACAAATTATATAATATAGATGAAATGGACAAATTCTTAGAAACACTCACATTATCTAAACTACAGAAGACACTGAAAACATCAACAGATCTATCACAAGAAATTGGATCAGTAATCAAAAACCTCCCAATAAAGAAAGCCCTGAACCAGATGGCTTCACTGGTGAAGTCTACCAATCTTTCAGAGAAGAACTAACACCAATCCTACTCATATTTTTTAAAAAGATAGAAGAGGAAGAATGTTTCCTAATTCATTTTATGAGGTCATTATTGTCCTGTTATCAAAACCAAATAAAGGTATCACAAGAAAGAAAATTACAGACCAGTATCGTTTCTGAATATAGATGAAAAAATCCTCAACAAAATACTAACAAATCAGTCAGAAGCAAGTAGGATTTATTCCAGGAATGCAAGAATGGTTCAACTGAAGGAAATTAATTAATATAATATACCAAATAACAGACTGAAGGGTAAAAATTTACCATCTCAGTTGATACAGCAAAGGCATTTGACAAAATCCAACATTGTTTTTTATGGTAATAGAACTCAGAAAACTAGTAATAATATGGAATTTCCTCAACATGATAAATGACATTTGTGGGAAAATCACAGCCAGCAACATATTCAATGGTGAAAGACTGAAAATTTTCTCCCTAAGATCAAGAACAAGATATGTCAGTGTGGTTTTGATTGCCAAAACCAAAACCAAAACCAAAAACAAAAACAAGATATGGATGCCCACTTTGACCACTGCTATCCATCATCATACTGGAAGTTTTAGAGCAATTAGACATGGAAAAAAATAACAAAAGTCTTTCAAAGTGAAAAGGAGTAAAACTATCTATATTTCTAGATAATCCACATCAGAAAACCACATTAGACCTGATAAAGTAATTGTGCAAAATTGCAGTTTCCAAAATCAACAGCCCCCAAGTCAGTTTTGTTTCTATACACTATCATTGAACAATCTTTAAAGGCAATTAAGAAAGGAATTACATTTGAAATAGCATCTAAAATAAGAAAAAGCCTAAGAACATATTTAAGAAGGTGAAAAACACGTCCACTGAAACTAGTTAAATGGGAAGAAATCCTGTGTTCATGGATGAGAAAAATTAATAAGTTCTAACAGACATTTTTCTAACAGACATTTTTTTGTAGAAAAGTGTAATCCTAAAAATAATATGGAATTGCAAGGGGCCCTAATAACCAGAACAATCTGGAAAAAGAACAAAATTGGAGGACTCACACTTCCTGATTTAAACATTTATTACAAAGCTTCAGCAATCAAAATGGTGTCATATTGGCATAAGGATAGATACACAAATGAATGTAATAGAGTTGACAGTTAATCAATCCATATACCTCTGGTCAATTGATCTTTTGTTTATTTTGAGAGAGAGGGAGAGAAAGAGAGCAAGTCAGGGAAGGGAAGAGAGAGAGGGAGAGCGAGAATCCCAGGCAGGATCCACACTGTCAGTGCATGGCCCGACGTGGGACTCAAACTCATGGACCATTAGATTGTGACCTGAGGTGAAGGCAGATGCTTAATTGACTAAGTCACCCAGGTGCCTCCCAATTGATTTTTGATAAGAGTCCCAAGTTCTTTCAACGAGGAAAGAATAGTCTTATCAACAGATAGTACTGGGACAACTGGACTTCCACAAGCAAAAAAGTAAATTTGGGCCCCTATTTCACACAAAAGGTATAAAAGTTATTATAAAAGTTAACTCAAAATGGACTACAATTAATAAATATAAAAGCTAAATAAAACTCTTAGAGAAAACACAAGAGTAAATCTTCATGACCTTGGATTGTTAACTATGATACTGAAAGCACAAGTTAACAAACAAAAGAGATCGATTCAGTTTAATAAAAATTGAAAACTTTTGTGCATCAAAGGACAGCATCAAGAAAGTAAAAATACAACCTATAGAGTAGGAGAAAACGTTTGCAAATCCCGTATTTGTTAACTGTTTAATATCCAGAGTATATGAAGAACTATTGAAACTTAACAATTGACAACCCAGTTTGAAAAAAAAAATGGTCAAGGGAGTTCAGTAGACATTTCTCCAAAAAAAACACATTATCCAAACAAAAAACAAGTACATGAAAAGCTGCATATCATTAGCCATCAAGTAAATTAAAATCAAAACCACAATAAGATACCACAATACACCTAATAGGATGGCTATAATTAAAAGAAAACAGGGGTACCCGGGGGGCTCAGTCAGTTAAAAGCCCAACTCTTGGTTTTGGCTCAGATCATGATCTCACAGTTCATGGTTTTGAGCCCTACATCAGGCTCTGCACTGACAGCATGGAGCCTGCTTGGGATTCTCTCTCTCCTTCTCTCTCTGTCCCTCCCATGCTTGCTCTCTCTCTCTCTCTCTCTCTCTCTCTCTCTCTCTCTCTCTCAAAGTAATTAAATAAACCTTATGAAAAAAAAAAAGAACACAACAAATAAGTGTTGGTGAGGGTGTGGAGAAGCTCAACCCTTGTATACTACTGGAGTATAAGTGAAAAGAAAATGTGAGAAAGAGTTCAGTGGCACAGCATTTAGTGGCCAGCATTTCCATTTCTTAGTATATACCCAAAAGAATTCAAACATGTAATCAAACTGCAGCATTACTGATAATAGTGGGGGGGTAGAAAGAATCCAAATGTCCAGCAACAGATGAATGGATAAACATACACACACACACACACACACACACACACACACACACACACACATATATACATATATATATATACACACACACAATGGTATATATAAAAAAAGGTCATATTTTTTATTTGTCTGCAAAAAATAAAATGAGGTTTGAACAGACTATATGCTATGGTTGAACCTTGAAAACATTATGCTAATAAAATATAGACATAAAAGGAAAAATATTGTAGGATTGCACTTTTATGAAATGTCTAGGTTCAGTAAATTCACAGAGACAGAAAGTAGATTTGAATTTACCAAGAGTTTGGAATCTCTCTCTGTATCAAAAATAAATAAAAACATTAAAAAATTTAAAAATAAAACATTTGTAAAAAAAAAAAGACAGTGTAGCAAAGTTTGTGGGGGAATAGCTGGAGCAAGGCTGAGAGGAAAATGTATAGCACCAAATATGTGCATTAGAGAAAGGAAACATCTCAAATTGTACTATAGTAATATAATAATCTAATAATATAATAATCTCACCTGAAAAACCTAGAAAAGGGAGAGCATAATAATATTAAAGCAATCAGAATAAAGGAAATGATAAAGGTAAGAGTAGAATCAATGAAATTTAAAAGAGAAAGGATATAGAGAAAGTCAATGAGACAAAGAGCTCATTCTTTCTCTGAAAAGATCAATAAAATTGACAAACTTGTAGCATGAATGACAAAGAAAAACTAACCCATGGTCAAAGAGATGCTAGAATATATTTGGAATTAAATGAAAACAAAATCACAATATATAAAAATTTGTGGGACACATCTGAAGCAGTGCTGAGAATTAAGCTTATAAAATTAAGTATTTATATTGGTAAAAAAAAAGAAAGATATAAAATGAATAAGCTAATATTGTCCCTTAAGAAATTAGGAAAAGAAGGGGCACCTGACTGGCTAAGTCAAAAGAGTATGTGACTATTTTTTTAAGTTTATTTATTTATCTGAGAGAGAGCGAGAGAGAGAGAGAGAGAGAGAGAGAGAGAGAGAGGAAGAGATTGAGAGAGAGAATCCCAAGCAGGCTTCACACTACCAGCATGAAGCCCGAAGTGGGGCTCAAACTCACAAACCCCAAGATCATGACCAGAGATGAAGTTGGACGCTTAACTGACTGAGCCACCCAGGTGCCCCAAGAGCATGAGATTCTTGATCTCAACATTATGAGTTTGAGCCCCACATTGAGTGTAAAGATTATGTAAATAAATAAATAAATATTTTAAAAAATAAATGTAGAATGAAGAAAATAATAAAAGTAAAAGTAGAAATCGGTAAAATTTTAAATGGATAAAATCAATGAAACTAAATGTTTATTCTAAATGATAAAAAAAGGTATACCTCTAATCAAATTGCTGAAGACAAAAGAAAAGGCAAAGATGAATTACCAATATCAGAAATGAAAGAGCAGTCATCACTACACATGCTCCAGGAATCAAAAGCATAATAAGAAAATATTAAGAAAAATTCTATGCCAATGAATTTCATAACTTTCTTCTAAGTTAATCTCTACACCCAACATGGAGCTCACATTCACAACCTGGAGATCAAGAGTTGCATACTCTTCTGGCTGAGCCAGCCAGGTGCCCCTCATAACTTAAATAAATGGTACAAAATCCTTGAAAGTCACAAATTACCAAAAGTCATTGAAGAAGGATGTGATAACCTGAAAAAATGGATTTAGCAAAATGGAATTTTTAGTTACAATATTTTGCACACAGAAAAGTCCAGGCCTAAATGACTTCATTAGTGATGTCTGTTAGACATTTAAGGGTTAACTAACAGCAATGCTACAAGAACTCTTCTGGAAAATAAATAAGAAGGGACATTCCCAAATCATTTTATGAAATCAGAATTACTCTGAGACCAAATAGGACAAAGATATTTTAAGAGAAGATAATTAAAGACCATTATCCTTCATGAACTTTGACGCAAAAATCCTTAACAATATATTGTTACAAATCAAATCCAGCAATATATAAGAAGGATATTTTTTATAATAGTTTATTGTCAAATTGGTTTCCATATAACACCCAGTGCTTCTCCCCACAAGTGCCCTCCACCATGACCATCACCCCCTTCCTGCCCTCCCCCTCCCCACTTCAGTCCATGGTTTGTTTTCAGTATTCAATAGTCTCTCATGATTTGTGTCCCTCACTCTCCCCAACTCTCTCTCCCCCTCCCCCTCCCATGGTCCTCTGTTAGGTTTGTCCTGTTAGACCTATGACTGAAAACATATGGTATCTGTCCTTCTCTGCCTGACTTACTTCACTTAGCATGACACCCTTGAGGTCTATCCACTTTGCTACAAATGGCCAGATTTCATTCTTCCTCACTGCCATGTAGTACTCCATTGTATATACATACCACATCTTCTTGATCCATTCATCAGTTGATGGACATTTAGGCTCTTTCCATGATTTGGCTATTGTAGAAAGTGCCGCTATGAACATTGGGGTACATGTGCTCCTATGCATCAGCACTTCTGTATCCCTTGGGTAAATCCCTAGCAGTGCTACTGCTAGGCCATAGGCGAGTTCTATGGATAGTTTTTTGAGAAGCCTCCACACTGTTTTCCAGAGTGGCTGCATCAGATTACATTCCCACCAACAGCGTAGGAGGGTGCCCTTTTCTCCACAAGGCATATTCTTATCTATGGCCAAGTGGTCATAATGATATATAAATGACTAAGTGAGAGTTTATTACAAGACTACCAGGTCAAAGCAACATTTGAAAATCAATCAATGTGATTCACGATATCCGCAAGCAAAAAATAAAATCTATAGATGAGTATCACTATAGACATAGAAAAGGAATTTGACAAAATTTAAGATCTATTCAAAAATTCTCAGCAAACTAAAAAAGTAAAGAAATTTCCCCAACATCATGAAAGGCATGTGTGAAATATCAACAGCTAACACTGGCCTTCACTGAATGTTTTCCTCTTCAGATCAGGAATTAGACAAGGATATTCACTCTTACCACTTATACTAAACATTTTACTGTAGGTCCTAACCAATCCCATTAGGTAGAAAAAAGCTGATATAAAAGGCATCTAGATTTGAAAAGAAGAAATTAAACTGCCTTTATTCTCAAGTGACTTGATTGTTTATTTAGAAAATTACAAAGAGTCTTCCCAAAAAAGCTATTATACCCAAGAATCAAGATTTTGATCCCTACAGGATGCAAGGTGAGTATACCAAAATCAGTTGAAATCCCCTATACCAGCAATACAAGGTGCAAATTAAAATGAAGAAAACACTACCATTTATAACAGCATCAATATATGAAATACTCATAATAGAAATAAATTAACAAAATAAGCACAATGTTTATATGAGAAACATTGTCATATTTTGTGAGAAAATCAGAAAGACCTAAGTAGAGAAGTAGGTATACTGTGATCATATAGATTAGAATATTAGATCTTCACAATATGTGAAGATGTCAATTCCCCTCTAATGATAAACTTTATATGGAAAAGATATATATGAAAAGTATGTTTATATATATATATATATATATATATATATATATATAAAATATATACATAGCCTTTTAAAATAGTCTTCAAATATGGTGCTGGAAAATTTATCTATCTACCTACCTACCTACCTTGAAGAAACTTGGCTTATATATCACCATATCTACAAAAATTAAATAAAATATATTATAACGTAAATATAAAAAATAAAACTATAACACTTCTAAAAGAAACTCTAGGAAAACATATTTCTGACTTTGACAATACAAATATTTCACAGATCATGCACAAGAATACAAAGGATGAAAGAAAAAATTGATAAATTAGGCATAATAAAAATTAAAAACTCCTACTCCTCAAAAGACAACTTTACAAAAACAAAAACGTTGACCAGGAAGAGAAAATATTTGCTAAATACTTATCGGATAAAGCACTTGTATTCACAATAGAAAAAGAATACCTACAACTCAATAATAGTAAGACAAATACCAAAATTTTAAATGAGCAAAGATTTAAACATAGCTCATCAAAGACGAGATACAGATGACAGATGAACATCTGAAAAGTTGGTCAATATCATATACCATTAGGAAAATGCAAATTAAAATAACAATGAAATACTGTTCCCCATTTTACTAGATTATCTCATTTTCAGAAACTGTAAATATCAAGTTCTAGCAAGGATAAAGAACAAATCGAACTCTCATACATTAACATCATGCAGGCATTTTAGAAAAGAGTTTGGCACTCTCTTCTGAAATTAAACATACACTTATCACACGACCCCATTGCTTCAATTCTAGTAATTTGCCCAAGAGAAATGAAAACATATGTCCACACAAAGACCTCTACACAAATGTTCATAGCAGCTTCATAATGGCCTCATAATAGCCCCAGACTGGAAATAGTCCAAATTCTCATCAACTGTGAATGGCTAAACAAACCGATATAGTTACTCAATGAGAATTATTTACCAATAAAAAGAAATGAACTGCTAATACGCACAACAGCAAAGAAGAGTCTCAGAAACATTATTCTAATTATAAAGAACCAGACACAAAATGACATATGCAAATATATATACATATGATTCCATTCTGGAAGAGGCAGAATTACAAAGACGGAAATCAGATCAATGTTTGCCAGGAACTCGGAGTGAGGCGCCTAATTTCACTTAAAATAAAAGCCAATATCCTTCCAGTGGCCTACAAAGGCCTATGAAATTTGACACCCTCATTACCTCTCTGACCTCATTTCCTGTTCCTCTCTGGGCACTCACTCCATCTCAGCCAGTCTGACCTCCTGGCTTTTCTTCAAATACGCTAAACACACTCCCATTTTAGGGCTCTTGCACTAGTTATAGTCTATACCTAGAATATTCTTTTCCAAGATACTCGGTGGGTTTATTCCCTCTCCAGCCTGAAATCTCACCTTCTCCAGGAGGCCTACCCTGATCACCTTGTTTAATACTGACTCCTCCTTTCCACATATTCCAGACACTTGTCATCTTCTCACACACTCAGTAATTTACTCATTTTGTTTATTCTTGAGTGCCTTTCTCCTGCTAGAATGTGAACATCACAAGGGCACAGATCTTTCCCTGGTTTGCCTAGTGGTTGATCCCAAGCACATAGGAGAGTGGGAGCTCAGTGGACAGTAGGCTGAGATATTTATAAAATGAATGTTAGAGAAATGAAAATAAATAATTGTACTAGTTGTAAGAGAAAGATTGCCTTCTCACTTCTATGGCCTAGAATTTTTCTTTGTTAAGTTTATTTATTTATTTTGACAGGGGCAGCATGAGCAGGGGAGGGGTAGAGAGGGAGGGAGGGGGAGAGAGAGAATCCCAAGCAGGCTCTGCACGGTCAGTACAGAGCCTGTTGCAGGGCTTGAACTCACAAAACCATGAGATTGTGACCTGAGCTGAAACCAAGAGTTAGACTCTTAACTGACTGAGCCATCTAGGAGCAGCTTTACTTACATGATATGTAAGTAAAACATGTAACATATATGGCTTTTGGAGATTATATATATGCAAACTCAAATGCCTTTTGAGAAAGAGTCTAGGTCTTAATACATAGTGAAAATAGTAAATAAGTCACCTTGGCAAATTGCCTATTTCATCTCCTATAATAATCCTTACTTGACTATTCCCACTTCGTGTTGATTCTGCTTTTGCCCATACTTCTTCCTGGTTGTTTGATTTGTCTACTTTGGGGATTGCCAAATCTGGGTGGTTGTCAGGGTCATTGAAGGAACTTTAAAAAAATACATCACTCCAAAGATATTGATCAATGATCATTAGACACAGAAACTTGAGATCTGTATTCTTAAGTATCTATCTGCGTGATCTGGGTGATCACACACATTCAGGACAAACTGCTCCCAATGATTTCTGGCCATGAGTCATAACTCCACAGCTAGATTCTACATTCCTAAAGCACTGTAATGAGGTCTCCTCTGCCTCAAGACTGATCACATAATAGGATGCTTAATAAGTGGGTGCTGGACAATCAGAACTAGTTAATTTTGTTCATGAGATTTCATTTCCATGGCACGAGTAACTCCTCCCATTTTTTGGACATAAACCATTCTGCTCCCATGACTACGCATGGGCCATAATGGCCTTCCCACAGGGCTTTGTGTTTGAACCTCCATCCTCTAAAGTGTCCTAGTCAGCTTTTGCTTTGTAAACAGTAATTCCATGAGGTTTTGTTTTTCATGCTGATCAAACTCACAGATCGGATAGAATCCTACCACACATTGTATAACGTATGAGATCTGTCATTTTCCTAACATGTGAAAACGCTCAGCCAGAACCAAAATAGCACAATTTGACAGAGACTGATATAATTATTACATCCTACTCCATTCTACTTTTAAGAGTCTCTCCTGAAAATAATCAGAATTAATAAGTACATAATCAGTAAGTTTTATGTACAAAGGTGTTTATCACAATACTATTTAAATACAAAAATAATTTTTATCCTAATTTTTAAACAACAGATTTAAGGAATGTTGAAAGGTAAAGAGGAACAATTAAATACCATCCACAAATAATCCATGTAGAAACCACCAATGTTCACACAGTGATGTATTGCCTTTCATTTTTATTACTATAATCTTTTCTTACAAAACTATAATTATACATACATAACATATTCTACTTTTCTCAAATGGTATTGTTAGCATTTCCCCATTATATTAAATAGACAATTATTAAAACTATGTTTGGAAGGATCCTACTGCATACTGTAATTGCATTTCCATATTTCCTTAGTGTTAGGCATTTAAGTTAGGTAATAAATACTCTTATCCATGCATATATGTCCATATCTTTGATTATTATCTTGGGATATATTCTTAGAGAAGAAATTATTATATTAAGCAGTGTGCTCTTGTTTAAGGCATTTGATATATATTACAAAAGAAGTCTTCAGACAGGTTGCACAAGCTCATATACTGAACAAAATAGCTGATTTTTGTTTTAACACTACTTTTATGACTACTAGTAAGACAGGACAGTTTATATTACGACTGTTAGTGAACCATATTTTTTTGGCAAACTAATAATGTTTCTTACACACTATACCTCTAGGGCTTTAGTGTTTTTAATATTTATTTGTATGGCTGCTTTATACCTTCTGAATGCAGATCATCATTTAAAATGGGTTTTTTTCCACAAAATGCCATATACTGTTTCTTTTCAAATATGATGATTTTTGACATTTAGAATTTCTAACTTTCACATAATCAAATGTATTGATTTTTCCTTTATGCTTTCTTATAGAAGTTCTTTCCCATCAGGTAAAAACTTACCCACAGTTTCCTCCAGATGTTATTGGCATTTCTTATTACATATAACCCTTTAGTTCTTATGAAATTTATTTTATTGTATCCTGTGAGATAAAGGTATAATTGCAATTTTTGCAAAAAGATAATACATTGCCTCAGAGCATTACCCATGTGTTACAGTGCCAGCATTATTTAACATTTTTAAAACAGTAAAATTGAGAACAAAATCTTTCAAGAGAGAAATTGCTAAATGCTACCCAATGGAAAATACAAATTACTATAGAATAAAGGACATATGCTTACCACTTTTGATTAATTTTAAGAACATGGAAACATTCATTGACATAATGTTAAGTAAAAACATCAGAAAGTTGGGTGCCTGGGTGCCTCAGTCAGTTAAGCATCCGGCCCTTAGTTCTTGGTTTCAGCTGAGATCATGATGTCACAGTTAATGAGTTCAGGCCCTGCATTGGGCTCTGCACTGTCAGTGCTTGGGATTCTCTCTCTCTGCCACTTCCCTGACTCATTCTCTCTCTCTCTCTTTCTCAAAATAAATAAATGAACCTAAAAAATCATAACATAAAATTATTCATACATGTCATAGTCCATTCAGGCTGCTGTAACAAAATACACAAACTGGATAGCTTATAAACAACATACATTTATTTCTTACTGTTCCGAAGGCTGGAAGTCCAAGATCAGAGTCCCCACATGGTCAGGTGAAGGCCTGCATCCAGGCTGCAGACATCTCATTGTATTCTCACATGGAGGAAAAGGCAGGGATCTCTCTGGGGTCTCCTACATCTCAACATTAGACCCATTCATGAGGTCTCTACTTTCATGACCTAAGCACTTCCAAAGGCTCCATCTCTTAATACCATCACATTGGAAATTAGGATTTTGACATATGAATTTCAGGGACACACATTCAAACCACAGCACTACAACATAGCTTCTATTATCTAAATATCAAAAGTGGAAAGAAATATTCCAAATACCAACAATTACAATATATTATATTATATATTGATAAATAGTATATTATAAATGATTGGATTAGGTATTTTCCTTTTTATATGTTATGCATTTTACAAGTTGCATTTAATGCTATGCATTAATTACATTGTTTTTACGTATTTAGAAAAATCAATTTTCTAGTGACAGTCCAAAGGAATTCAAAATGGGCAGGGACTCATGTGAAAAAGATTCTTGGAGTCTTAATTGTCACAAGATTAATATAAAAGAATTATAATGTGCACTAGCTATCCAGGCATCTACATCAATAGAAATATAGTGTCTTATTCATGCATAACAATAGTCTGACATATTTTCACGGTAGCCAGTCAGTGAAGATTATACTGCATTTGGTTGTAGGTGTTATATTTTAAAGAGGATTGACAAACTGGAAAACATCCAGAAAAGGTTTAATGGAGTAGTTAAGATTCACTTATTTTATTTTATTTTATTTTTATTTTGTTTTTATTTTTTTAGTAGGGAGAGTGGTTAAAAGAACCAAGGATGCCAATCAGGACAAGACTAAGAAGGAAATTGATGTTCAAATATTTGAAGATTGTCTTAGGCAAGAGGCAGTTTCCTATCACCCCCAAACAAACAAAAAAAGACAGAACTGAAACCAAAGTTACAGAAATGAATTTCACAATAGTAGTTCAGACGGAAACGAGATGATCACCTGTCAGGATCACTACAGAAAGATTCCTGCTTTAAGTGGCCAGGTACAATGGATGACTCAAAATGTTTCTTTCAACCCTGAGATTCTCTGACTCTTAGATTATCTGATCACCTTTGCCTGGGAAAATACACTTTTCTATACCATTTACTATCACCCAGAACATGACAAATTCAACTTCGACTTATTTATTCATGGAGCACTTAAATCTGTTTGGGGGCTAAGAATTGTAATGTCCATACGATGAAAATGTGTATACTGATGCTACAAAGGAATTTCCAAGAAAAGCAAAAGTTAAGTTTTTAAATGTAATAATGAAAAGCTCTGAAGAGCCATTCAAATAATGGCATTTCAATTAGTGTAAGGGATATTTATTATGATACTGTTCACATGATACTAATAATGCTTTATACATGACAGAAATATGAGTTATATACAAAATTCTAGTACAATGGCATCATCATGGTATCAAAGGCCATCATTGCTCTCATAATTCATAGGGAGAAAATATCATTATGATTTAAGAATTAAATGTCACTCAAATCTTTTTATTATGATGAAAGATGTGTAATTACACTTCTTGAAAGGCATTCAATCTAACGACATTAGAGAATATAGAGCAAAAGAAGGGTTCTACCAATGAGAACTTGAGTTATTTATCAATTTGGCATAAAACTTCTGTGCTCAGATCAGAACTGCGTCTGTTTTGTCAATGCGTAGCCCAGATGAAAGGATCATTTGGAGTCACTTCGCTTGAATGGCCTCTGAGCATTACTGAATACCAATGGATATCAGGGCAATCACAGGGTAGTTGGGTATAGCCAGGTTGCCCCTTGTGCAAACAGGAGTTCTGATGTCCTGACAGGGCACATTAAATGATTCATTAATCATTAACTAAGTTCCTAATATTTCCCATCTAGACCTTAAAGATGGTAATGCTATTAAGTACCTTACAGTTTAATCAACCTTGTAAGATTTATGCACAAATAAATAATGCAGGGTACAAGGTGATACAAACCTTAAAAGAAGGGGAAATTATGGTGTTTGGGTAATTCAGAGGAGAGAAATACTGCCTTTGAATAGGAAGAATATGGAGGAAATGGTATTTGACTTAAGCATAAAAAAAGATATTTAGGATTTGGACATGGAGAGAGGAGGACAATTGAGGAAGATATTTTAGGAGAGTGGAGATGGCGCACACACACACAGACACACGCGCGCGCACGTGCGTGCACACACACACAAACTGCTGAGAAGTAGAAAGCATATTTAGTAACCATGAGTGGTGCTGTAACCATGAAGGGAATGGCAGGAAGCAATGTACTGAAAGATAAGATTCGAAAGACAAGTTGAGAGCAGACTCTGGGGGAGGGAGCTTAGAGTGCAGTGCTAAACAGAATGGAACCTGCTTGGTACTGAGAAGATCCTAGGGATTGAGGAACGAAAGGCACTATGTTGCCTCAACGCCTGGAAATGGCTTCACTGGATGCCTGACAGGAAAGGCGGATGGGCAAATGCTGCTCTTTCATTGGCTCCCAAGCACTTCTGATTGGACTCCAGCATCTAGCCAAGTATAGCCTTGGTTTTTGACAGATCTCAGGAACTAATCAGAGTGTACCTGAAGCTCTGTGCTGAAGAGAAATCTAGTTTGCTCTTTTCTCCCCAGACCCCATTTTACTTACACTTACATTGCTACATGCAATCGTTATTGAGCGGAATAGGACGTCTGAGCTCAGGGAGAAGAAAAGAACAGCAACGTCAGATTAAATGTTAGAAGCAGAAAGGAAAATCTTCAGCCAAACGAAATAATTTAGTGTCTGGATTTGAGTAATGTGCTTTGTCATATTATTCATGTTTGTTGCCCTTAACGAATATAAGTAGCTGACAGCTGCTTATATTTTGATGCAGGAATGAAAATAAGGCTGAAATCTAACTTTACATCAGTTATCCCACATGTAGTCAATTTCTGCTTAAACCAATTTCTGCATTTGACGTATGTCAGTAAGGCTCCTCACCAGGGATGGTGGAATTGAATTAGTAATATATATAAAGGCTGTGACACATCACTGACAAAGATAACATAGGCAATAAATAAGAGCAATATAATTGCAAGGCAAGAAGCTGGTTGATTACCTTTAGTGAATACATCTTAAGCACTTTGCTTCTTGGTTAGCATAGATTGTGCAATACAGCAAAAAAGAGGATCTAGATAAAGTGACCCCATAATGTATTGTTGAAACCAGAATGATTTTGAGAAAAAAAGAGGGTCACTCTTTAAGTTATAATGGAACAATAAGTAGCAAACAAAGACTGTCCTGAGAAAATGGAGATGTATGGGCATTCTAGGTTTTAAAAGTCCAGTGTGTAGCTTGATGGAGTTGGCAAGTCAAAACTTTTCAGTGTACCCAGTGGCGTATGACCAAACACAAAATGACATGAGCTGAAAAAACAAAAAGTTCTGAGGAGGAACTGTAACAATCGAGAAAGTAAGGTTTGCAGTTTGGGCAGATGAAAAACTTTTGACGAGGCATGGACATCAAGGTAAAGGAGAGGTTGAAGCTGCAAGAAATCTGTAATTAAAAGTGGAAGGTAGATGTGAATTGGGTGTGAGAGGGAGGGGGAAGTATGCCTTACCTGAATCTACGCTTGTTTTAGTCACATGGCTATCTGCATGGAATTTTTTTAAGGATGACTCCATTGACTCCCATCGGTTCCCCTTGAAAGCAGTCTTGAAAGACCGCACTCCTCACTTCTCCTGTAAGAAGTGATTTCCCTCCTTAGAAAGCCAACTCCTCCAATGATGGATTTCATGCATGTCAGGCTCAATAGGCAGGGATATGATTACATCAGAAAGTGGTATGCAGTGTGTGCACTTTAAAATTACTGGGAGAATAATAGTTTGCAATCTTTATGTAAATCGGTAGGCTTTTCTGCCTCTATTGCTCCCTCTCAGCATGGCAGGAAAAGTGCAAACCTCATCCTTTTAGAAAGAAAATGATGAAATATTAATAAAGATTACTAACAAAGTAAGCACTATGACTCAGGTTGTAGAGAGTGTGGGATCTAGATGGTGAACAAATTTATTCAACAGCAGGGCAAGTTATTCAGATGTTTTAAAGCAGATGACACCACCTCTGGAAGCTGCAGGAAGCCTCTGGGGGGAGTGCAGCAGCCTGGGATTGGAGGGGGAGGGGACGCTTGGAAGAAGAGACTTATATTAGCAGGACTAAATAGTATGCAAAAAGGAAGGGGAATTTCACAGAAAAGCTCACAGTACATCCACAGGGTAGTATGCAGGCCATCATTTCCCTTCTAAAATGATTGCATTTCCCCTAGTCTTGTCTTTTTGACCGCCACCAGGATTGATTTAAGCCATTTTTGTTCCCAGGAGCTGAGGCTATCAGATCATAGGCAGATGTGACCAGCCAAAGTGGATTTTTTAATGAAAAAAAAAATCAAATAGTGAGACTTGGACATCTTCAGTGATAGGCAAAACAAGATATCATAGACAGTTTTACCCATTTTTATGAGTTTTTGCTCCAACTATCTTAGTTTGTGCTACTATAATAAAATATCATTACTGGGTAGCTGAAATGACAGATATTTATTTACTCACAGTTCTGGAGGCTGAAAGTCTGACATCAGGGTGCCAGATTGGTTGGATTGTGGTGAAGGCCCTCTTCCTGACTTGCAGACAGCTACCTTCTCATGGTGAGCTCACATGGCCTTTCCTTGCTCATGCACTTGGAGAGAGAGAGCTCTGATGTCTCTTCCTCTTGTAAGGACACTGATCCCATTATGGGGGCTCCACCCTTGTGACTTCATTAAAACCTAATTACTTCCAAAAGGTCCCATCTCCAAATACCATCACATTGGGAATGAGGGCTTCAACATGTGGATTTGGGGGGGCCTACAAATTTAGTCCATAACAGAAACTTAGCTGGTTGAGACACTCTTAGAGAAAAGTCAGAAGGGAACCACTCTGTCTCTTAAATGTGGGATCAACACATATCCCATCCTCCCCAACCTTTTCTGAACTCAAAAGTAATTTACGCTTGCCAACGTAGAGATTGAGAGAGAGAAACAAAGATAAAGAGATGGAGCCCTAGCTTTACCAGGGTAGCAATCACGTTCATAAGCTGAGGGACTTAAGTTCAATGGCAGCCACTGCATATCATGTCTGGGAATCCCTCAAGCTTTGCAAGGTAGGGAATTGCTACATATGCATCTGTGCTATCTTCATCTGTTTGGGCTGCTGTAACATAAATCTCATAGACTGGGTGGCTTATAAACATCAGAAATTTATTTCTCACAGTTGTGGAGGCTGGAGGAGTCCAAGATCAGGGCACTGGCAGATTCTGTGTCCAGTGAGAACCCGCTTCCTGGTTCATAGATGGCCATCTCCTCACTGTATTCTCACATGGCAAAAGGAATGGGGAGCTCTCTAGGGTCTCTTTTATCAGGGCTTTAATCCCATTCATGAAGGACGCACTCTCATGACCTAATCACTACATAATACATAAGCCATGAACCAAAGGAGAGATTCTTCCCAGGAGTAAATGTCAACATTTTGGCAGACATAAAATTAGACAGTATACCTTAATGAAGAGATATACCCATTTTTAGAAGTGAAGAATTTGAGGCCAAGGGAGGCCTTCAGGAGGCCTTACTCAAGGTCAAGAAATGAGTCACTAAAGAAACACAAAAAGTAATCCAGGTCTTCTGAATCCTAGCAGAGTTCCTTTCTTCAAAAGTATAATGTTGACCTGAAAGCTTAAAAGACTCCTAAGGCCTCCTTTGATAGGTACTCTCCTATAGGCTAGAAAGGTAACTAAGGTCATTTTTATAAAAGAAAGGGAATTAAAGAAAGATAAGATTGCTGCTATTTCTCAAAGATTTGTAGTTCGTCTATATCTGGCACAGTGAAAAACTCATGGCACAAGGGACACAGGTGAGAGTCCAGAGGAAAGAGTGAGGCTCTCCTGACTTTAAATTTTTTCAAAGAAAAAAGAGAAGCTTCATTATTATTTTAAAGGAGATTAGAGGATCGTTGTGCTACTGCAGCATAGTACCAGTAGAATAAGAAAGCCAAAAGACTAGAATAGACACTCTTTGTGACTCTGGGGATTTACTAAGGTAGGAACCCTGGGGTGTCAATGTATAAGTGTGCACTACAAAAGATTGACTGAGCTTATTGCAAAATGAGTAATTGCTATTAGTAAATACATTAAATAAATATTTTTAAAATTCTATTGCTCTTACATAAAACCGTGAGTCTTCCAGAAAACCCTTCATTCATTTAAACTGTTGGCTTAGATTCGGACCCTGCTAGGCTATGTAGTTCATATACATTAGCGAATTTCAAGCACTGTTTTTTCTTTTATTGACAAACACTAAAGACTAATGGACTAAGAGGACCATCAGTTCAAACAAATGTCAGGAATGTCAACATCAGAGGTATGAACATGCCTTTAAATTGTGAATTTAATAATAATTTCTTGCTGGTTTAGGATATTAAGTCAAATCTGATGTGTATCACATAATAAGATAGATGTATACAAAACATAAAATGTAATCTCGACACACACATACAATACAGACACACACAAGAATATTAATTAGACTTCCAGAAACTTCAACGTGGATCCTAGAAGTAGACAAATGAAAAAATCAACCTGAGATAGTTCTCCAAACTGCCATGGACTAAAGCCCAAGTATTTTAGTATTTTATTACATACATGTATTTCACTCCTTGATAATATTCACATATTGATATGTCTTTATCAATATGTAGGTATCTACATATCTTTACATACAAACAAAACCAACTTGTTTATTTCATTCCCCAAACTATAGAAGATTAGAAGCAGCAAATTATAAACTACAAGCAAATAAAGGAAGTTGTCATTTCAGGCTGACATACCACAATGAAAAATGACAGACATTCTTGTAACAAGCTACAGGATAAAACTTCTAAGACTATGCCCAAGCAATTAAAAGCACCGAAATTTGGGTATTTGAAGATATTGATGACATATCTCAATAAACACCAAGGACATGATAAAAAATAAAATTTTTTTCATATTCGATTATATTTTTATCATCTTCGATATGAATTTGTATAAAATATAATCCATTTCTTGTTGCCTTTATAAACATTTCAGTTCTTAAAGAGGCAAGTTTAAGTTTTTTTCTGAGAATTAACATTTTTAGAATATCTCCATTGATGACGCTAGATTAAAAGAAAATTACCATGTGTATATGTGTTTGAGAGAGGAAATGCAAATTTATAGTACAGGGAAAGAAATAGAACTTGGGTGCCTGGATAAACAGAAGTAGGGCCATTTCTAGGTTGTAGAGTGGAGGAGTCTGGGTAAGTATTTTATGTGGGGCCTCAAACTATAAAAACAACTTAAGATTAAAACATACTATACAATCAATGGGCCTATATGAAGTATAGTGATATATGGATGAATATTTAGAATATGAGAGAGATGAAGATTTTGACTAATGAATAGAGAAATGATACAAATTTACAATTTGCTTATTAAACAAAAAATACATGTGAAGAATCTTCATCATGTCCAGGCACTATTTCTTTCTGTTCAGGTCTAGAAACAATCTATTTGTGTACGTTATTGTCAAATGTGCCATTCCTGGCTAATTTCATATCTCTCAACATGAAAGAAAAACATAGCAATACTGGTATTATCCATAATATCATGGCTCTTTACAACCACTTTGTTATGAAATAATGTACATCTTCTTGCCTCTATAGTTCCCTAATGCCATTTATTTAATACTGGTCATGTCATCACTCATGACACCACATTATCCATCCTGCCTCTTCTGAATACTGGTTTCTAGAGACTTTCTTTAAAGTCATTTCTGTGATCTCTTGATGATGACCTCAAATGCAAGGCTTGCCCAGAGTATGCAGAAAAATATGAAGCAATAGTTTGTTTTCTGGTCATGTGTAATTTATTATCTAGAATTTTATAATATAAACTTAAAGAAATACATCTTCCAATAATGTCTTCCTTTGAACTTTTCAGGCCATAATCACTGCCAGATAAAATCCATCAGAAAGTCCTGAAAATTCTCCCTACAAAATATACCCAAAATCTGACCCTTCTCCCCTGTCTCAATTTCTACAATTGTAATCCAAGCCTTCTGAGTTAAGATAGTGGCACTCACTAGCCCGTAACAAGTTTCCCCAATTCTACTCCTGTGTCTTTATATTCTTTCTTACACAACAGAGTAATATTCATGCAACAGATCAGGCTGCATCCTTGCTTAAAACTGGTTAAATGGCTTCTCATCTCAATTTGAATTAAGTTCAAATTCTTAACAATGTACAAAAGAAGAGCCCTCGTGATCTACCCTTGCCTACCTGGGTAACTTTGTTTCTCACCCCACCACCTTGCACACTATGCTCTGTATGGATTCATTATACACACCAGTACAGGGCCTTTGTACTTTCTGTTTCTTCTCTACTCCACAAATCAATCTCTATCATAATCCCTTTTATTTTCCTCATAGCATTCATCACCTACTGAAATTATCTTGATTATCAAGTTGCTTTCTGTTTATTTCCTCCCCCCACCCCACTAGATGTAAGGTCCATGAAAGCAGGAATGTTATCTTTTGTGCCCACTGTGGTATTCCTTATAATATAGTTGGGATTTGAACCTAAACCCAAAGACTTAGGAGTTTGAAACGTAATTAGCGAGACATGAAGCAGGTTAAGAGTAATACAGTACAGTCCTCAGTTAGGTACTAATTGTTTAAAATGTACTGAAAGTGATAATGTCAGAAAAGATTGAGATTAGTATAGCCAGGAACCTTTAAGGTAGATATTACAGAGGAAGTGGATTAAGTGTCTCCATTCTCAGAGAGCCAAGACAAATATAAAAGTTAAAACTGAAATATACATGTATGAAATCATCGTTTTGTATGTGGACAAAATTTACTGTGTAAAAAAAACCTCAAGTCAAACCCTCCCAACTTTTGAATCTTGTCATATAATGTTTCTACTCAGTGCTGTTTTATGTTTTCAGGGAAAAAAAATCACAATTTAAGTACTTGTATTCTGAGCTTTACCAATTTGCAAAAAAAGAACTGCTTGAAACATAGATTTTCTTCTTCCCACCAGACTCCCAAAAGTGACTGTGAACTAGGGACTGACCCTGGATAACTTCAGGCTCCAATATGTTACAATTAAGATGTGATCTTAAGTATATTCTAATTTGTGAGAAAGGACCATGAAACTTTCAGGGAGAAAATGATGTCATTAACATGCAAACCAGTCCTGTGCGAAAGATATATGCAGCATATGCACAGGGAATGAGTTATCAGTTGGATTGTGTGGGCTGCTTACAACAGAAGACAGAGTTGTAAACAGCTAAGAGAACTTTTTATAAATCTGATCAGTCAAGAAAGACATAGAAGCAATAGAATAAGCTGTTTTTGATCAAGAAAAAGGGACTCAATGTCAAGCACTGTATTTTGGGGATAGAAAACAGAGGCTGCAGCATTCATTTTAAGATCTGAACGGTTTAATACAATGAAAACAAAATATTAAGCTCATTTTTGCCTCTCTTTTGGCCTCAGCCAGAAACAAAGAACCAAGACAAGGGCAGAAAAGATGGGGGCGGGGGGAAGGGGGAAGATTCCTAGGCTTATACATAGACTGACAAAGGCAATGACGATGGGAGATGCTACATACTTGCATTAAGAAAGTTGAGTATCATGAGATTTTTCTTGTGATTTGACTCAACATATATTCAGGTTTCTCATGAAGTCTTTATGCTGTATTGTGTATTCAAGTGAATTGTGTGTGCTGAAAAAGTCAAATTTTAGAGGGTAAGAACAATGGATTAGCTTATGGTCCATTCTCCAAAGCTTCTGGCTGCTTGGGTATGAGTGTGGGAGGAAGTGTGCCATCTCACCAGATGAAGGCTTGTCTGGCTTCCCAAACTAAGACAGCACATGCACTGGGGTATTTTTTTAAACAAATATATTCGGCTGTTTTATGTGATTTTAAATATTATATAATAAGCATGACCCTTTCTTTTTTCATAATGAAGAAAATACTAGACATTAATGGGTTCACGATCCAGGGATGAGCACTCTTAACAGTTGGTGTATTTCCTCCCAGTCTTTTTATTCCTGGTTACCAATATGCCCTGTGTCATCTGATGTGGAATACAAACTAGGGTCACATCTGTTCTGATATTCAAAGTAATACAAATCTGGATTTCATTTCACAAATTTCCATCAGTTCTTTTGTTCTCTTAGACATTGCTTTCCCCAATATTCCTCAGAATCCTTATGGTGGGCACAATAATTTCATTGATCACTTGAGCCATATTACATACAATGAGAGGCAGGCCATTTTTCAATTGGAAAACAAATTGTTATTAAAAAGGATGAACGGGGGCACCGGGGTGCCTCTGTTGGTTAAGTGCCTGGCTTAGGCTCAGGTCATGAGCTCACTGCTCCTGATTAGGAGCCCTGCGTCTGGCTCTGTGCTGACAGCTCAGAGCCTGGAGCCTGCTTCTGATTCTGGGTCTCCCTCTGGCTCTCTGCCCCTCCCCCACTCAGGCTCTGTCTCTCGCTCTCTCTCTCAAAAATAAATAAACATAAAAAATAATAAAAACAAATAAAAAATAAAAAGGATGAATGATTTCTAAGTGGCTGGGGGGTGTCCACAACAAATGTGCACTCTATTTCCATGGCTTCTCAAGAAAAAGGATCTCGGAATTTCAGGCATTGAATTTTTAGGGTATTGCACAGAGGCGGCAGCTTTCATTTGAAGAGTTGAACTGTTTAATACAAATAAAGCAAATACTAAGCTCACGTTTGCCTCCTAACTATATTTTTCCTCCTCCAGATTGTCATCTTCTTAAACTACAATTTAAAAGTAAATTAGGGCTTGAACTGGTTTCCTTTCAGATACCTCTTCTGAATCATTAACCACCTTAGTTTGCATTTGGTTTTGACCATTCACTCATTTCCATGGTGATTTAGAAGCAGTAGAAAATAACAGATAAAAATCTGTCATCTTCAGCAACAGTAGAGGTGAAGACAGAAAGCAGGAAAGTAGACTTGCATGAGTGTCCTTCAGGATCTGTGACCCATTATATTGATGGTAACCAAGGCGCTGTACTGGCTGCTACTTCTACTTCTGCTAATGTTGCCACTATCGAATTACTATGCCCTGAGGAGGTACGGTGGCGTATGAAGGACAAATTCCAAGTCTCCAAATGGTGTGATGCATTGTAGATGCATTAGAAGCTTCTTGCAGGAATTAGAGCATCTTCCACATTTAGACCACATGGCCAGCTAGTGACCATCTCATATTAGTAATTTGGAGTTGGGAACTGTGAAATCAGTAACAAAGAATTGCAGCGTCCTCCATCTTTGCCTCCAATATCCCTCCTTTTTTGTAGTATGCTAAAGGCCTTCTAATAACTGGGACTTCTTGCTCTGGTACAATAGAACTAAGTATTCCCACACTCCTGAATTTTCCTCATCTCTTTCTTCCCTGACAAACATTGCTATCCAGATTTCATTCTCTTGGGATCCTCCAAGAAAATGGGGGAATGTTGCCATGGCAACATTTTGATAAGAATGTTTAATATCTAGCCCATCATCTTCAACTATTTCTTAATCTCAGAATACATTGCCCAAATAATGTTTTACAGATTCACTAGTACTGTGAATGTGGACTGCCCATGTGTAATTGAGAAATTTGTAGTAAATTTTGTGGACTTGGAGATTTTTTAATTACAGAAGTAACCCATGATCTTTGCAAATGAGAAAGTATGGTGAATGCAAAAAGTATAAGGAAGAAAATAAAGATCATCCATATCCCATCACTTGAGGGTAGTTACTGTTAACATTTTGGAGATATTCTTCAAAACCATATAGCTTGAATGAAGAAGGTGAGGCTGAAACTTACATGAACACAGTGGAATTTAAGTCATTGAGTAATATAATAAAAACACCTAGAATGATGCCTGGCACACAGAAGACCCTAAATGAATGTAACTATAGTTTGTCAATTTCACATTTAAAATAAATTTTAATGTTTATTTATTTTTTAGAGAGAGAGAGAGTGGGGGGGGAGTGGCAGAGAGAAAGGGAGACACAGAATCTGAAGCAGGCTCTAGGCTCTACACTGTCAGCACAGAGCCTGACACAGGGCTTGAACCCATGAACTGTGAGAGCATGACCTGAGCCAAAGTAGGACACTCAACCAACTGAGCTACCCAGATGCCCTGTCAATTTCACATTTTTAATCTCATTTGATTCCCCATGCCTTCACCTCTGTGTAAATGAAATTGACAGTGTTTATGGACTGAATGTGTCATTAAAAAATTCATACATTGAAATCTTAACCCCAATGTGGTAGTATTAGGAGGTAGTGCCTTTGGGAGGTGATTTGGTTATGAGAATGGAGTCCTTATGAATGGCATTAGTGCCCAGAGACCCCAGAGAGCTTTCTAGTCCCTTCTGCTGTGAGGACACAGTGAGAAAATGGTGTATATGAACCAAGAAGTAGACCCCCACCAGGCACCAAATCTGCCAGTGACTCGATCATGAAGTTCCCAGGCTCTAGACCTGTAAGGAGTAAATATTTGCTATTTAAACCACCTCGTCTATGGTAGTTTTGTTATAGCATCCCAAATGGACTAAGATAAACAGTATTAGCATTAATTTTCTCTAAATGACCCCTGTTCAGAACAGAGATTTCTAGGCGCTGAATACCCAAAGATTTTCAATTCAGCAGATCTGAATAGGATCCTGGTCTTTTGTACCTGACAATATTTCAACACATTAATCTGGTGCATAGTCAGATTTGAGAACCTTTGCTTTAGAAATATCACTCAGTGAAGACTATACTTTCAGGGATCATTTCTGTAGTTTGTTAGAAATATCACTCAGTGAACATTCGATGGGCATGCCCCAAAGCTGCTCCTGAAAATATTGACTAAAATTCCAAACAACGCACTGCAAGGTAGGTGTTGGTGGTGATTCTGACCCTTCTTGATGCATGACCTTGAGAACCTTTGCCTTACACCCAGTGTCTTTTCGTCATGTGCTTATGTACTCGTATGTGCTCTATTATTTTCACCTGTGTGTTATCCCCAATTCGTGCTCCTTATTAGCAGCCCCAGGAGAGTAAATTTGCACTCCTGATGTCTTTATGTATCCTCACATTACTTAGCATAATATGTTGCACCCAGCCACAGATCAATCTATATTATTGATTCACCAAATGATGAATTTGAAGCAACCAATCAATACTACATTAGTCCTAAGGGGAAAGACCATGGAATGCACTCATTTTGAACAACCTCCATTTGCCCATTGTTGTTGGAACAAGCACTTTGCTCTGGGCAGAGTGAAGTACGGCTCCCTCCACCCTCTGTCAGATTCGTCCTCCTCCAGCCCCTCCTGACTGTAGTCCACAAAGCAAATCTCTGGCTAACATTTATTTTAAGCTATTATAATGTGAGCCATTGCAAAAATTCACAGAAATGGGCCTAAAAAAGTAATCTAGCCTCTCTTTGATAGGCCTCTGGTCAACTGGCCCACAGAAATTCTTTTACTCTAGTTGTTATTAGTGCAGCTTCTGGAATCAGACTGTCTCGAGTGGAATGCATGCTGTGACACTGTTCAACCTTGGTCAAGGTTCTCTCTTCTCCATGCATCAGTTTCTCTGTTAAAAAAAAAAAAGTGGGGTCACAATATCAGTATCCATCTCACAAAGCTTTTGTGAGGATTAAATTTCATAATGCCTGTAAAGAAAGCACTGTGCTGGACACATGATAAGTGCTCTGCAAGTGTTGAGAAAAGGTGGTGTTACCATTGGCAGTGAGAGAGCTTCGAGAAATTTGCTTGTGTCAGGGCACTGGGGGCTGAGAAGTCACATCTGGCTCTTCTGACAACAAGTCAGAGTGGGGAAAAAGGTACTGAACCCAGGGCAGCAGCGGTGCAAGCCCTGAAGGGGGAACCTGATAGAGAAGTGAGGGTTTGGCTTTGCCCTGAGCTTCTTACATACTTTCAGCAAGGACCTGCTGGTGGGAGCAGTAAATGATTACTCTGGGCTGGATGAGAGGGTGAGGATTTCAATCTAACATCAGGGTTCCCTTCCCAAGATGTGTTGTGACAGATTCTGAATTGCTAGTGCTTAACTGAGAAAAAAAAATCCTTACTGACTTGATTTGATTTTTTTACCCCCAAAGTAGGAACCTGGTACATTAAGTAGCCAGTTGGATCTCCCTGTGTGGATGTGGGGGGAGAAAGGACTATAATAAAAGGATAATGCCCTTCATTTTTGAACTGTAGGGACTGTAGTGACTCCACCTCTGTCCGTGGTCAGTGCCATTATGCAGGATCTCTGTTGACAACGGCTCTGCTACACAAGCTAAGAGTAGAGGTGACAGCAAATGATGTTGACCATGAATCCTCCCATTGCATCCTTACACTCTCCACAACACAAAAAGACACCTCCTTCTCCATCTTTGAAAGCATCATTAAGAAGAGTATGGGGCGCCTATGTGGCTCAGTCATTTGAGCATCTGACTCTTGATTGGTGAGTTCGAGCCTTGCATCTAGCTCTGTGCTAACAGCGCAGAACCTGCTTGGGATTCTCTCTCTCTCTCTCTCTCTCTCTCTCTCTCTGCCCCTCCCCTGCTCTCTCTTTCTCTCTCTTTCCCACTCTCTCTTAAAATAAACAAACTTAAAAAAAAGAAGAATGTGTTAACTAACATTATTGTGGTAACCATTTCACAATATATACACGTATCAAATCATCATATTGTACACTCACTCTTACACAACGTTCTATGTCCATTATGTGTCAGTAAAGCTGGGAGGGAAAAAGAGCTGCATTCCAGGTAGCCATCGAGGCTCTCAGGCTTCAGGTCTACTTTCCTCTTGAGGCGGGACCAGATCCTACTTTTCAGCAGGAATTTGGAAAGGTACATTTTCTCCCTTTCTTGCTCAGGAAGAAAATATATCAAACATCACTGTAAACGTTGGAAGCCACAGCACTGAACCTTGAGCACCTTGAGCCACTCAGCAAACCTCTGTAACCCCACCACTCACTGTCTGTGCTACGCCTCCAGAATCACAGCCCAGGAAGAGCTCTAGACAAGGCTGTCACCCTTCCACTAAGTGGAGCATCTTCTTTTTGCCTCTCTTCCTGCCCTAGTAACATAGGCTAGACCAGTCACTGTTCACCTCTCCCCAGGTAAAGTCACTGGGAGCCTTGCAGTTCCATTAATAATGTATCCTCATCCTACTTCCCTCCCACTCCTTTCCTCACTGCTGCCAATATACACTATAAATTCCTTCTCCATCGTGTTACTTAGGTGATTTCCTCCCCTCTGCGATGCACTCCCTCCTCCTCCCTGCCTCTTCAAGTTCTACTCAGCTTTCAACACCCAGCTCAGCTTCTAACTCACTAATTAAGCCTCTTCGGCTGGTTCTAGCACACTCCGGCACATTGATCTCAATCTCCCTGGAGTTGATCTAATAAATGAGTGTAAATGAGTCACTAAGTCAAGTGGTTTTTTTTTTTTAAATTTTTTAAAAAATGAAGTATATATGTCACCAGTGATAATGTTTTCTATATATAAAATTCTGGTCTTCCTGGCAAATTATAGGTTCTGGAGGGCAATTTTATTTTTTTCTAAGTTTATTTTTAATTATTTTGAGAGAGAGAGAGAGAGAGACAGACAGACAGACAGATAGAATCCCAAGTAGGATCCACACTGTCAGCACAGAGCCCAGTGTGAGGATCAAACCCATGAACTGTGAGATCATGACCTGAGCAGAAGTCAAGAGTCAGATTCTTAACTGACTGAGCCACCCAGGTGCCGCTGGAGGGCAATTTTATATTTGATGCTTCAGTATTTCCCACAGCATTTGTTTATTTATTTACTTATTTTTATTATCAAAGTACCGTTAACATACAATATTATACTAGTTCAGATGTACGATGTAGTGATTTGACAATTCTAGACATTAGTCAGTGCTCACCTCAGTAAAGGTTGTCACCATCTGTCACCATAGAGTATTATTGCTATATTATTGACTACGTTCCTTTGCTGTACTTTTCATCTCTATGACTTATTTATTTTATACCTGGAAGTTTGTGCCTCTTAATCCCTGGTATCTATTTCACCCATCTCCCCACCCACCTCACCTCTGGCAACCACCCATTTGTTCTCTGTATTTAAGAGTCACCTGGCTGGCTCAGTCAGAAGAGTATGCAACTCTTGATCTTGGGGTCGTGAGTTTGAGCCCCATGTTGGATGCAGAGATTACCAAACCAAAAAAGTCAGTAAACTTAGAAACAAGTGTCTGTTTTTGTTTGTTCATTTGTTTTATTTTTTTTAGATTCCACATATAAGTGAAATCGTATGGTACTTGTCTTTCTTGTCTGACTTCTTTTACTTAACGTAATGCCCTCTAGGGCCTCAAAAGTTAAAAATAGAAATGCTATATCATCCAGTAATTCCACTACTTATATTTACCCAGAGGAAATGCAAACACTAATTTGAAAAGATATATACTCCCCAAAGTTTATTGCAGCATGATATATCATATATTAGCCAATATAATAGCCAAGTTATAGAATCAGCCCAAGTGTCCTGTAGCACTTTGCACAGATGCCTTTAATGTACATTGTTGGCTAAGCATCTAACTCTTGATTTCAGCTCAGATCATGATCTCATGGTTTGTAAGTTCGAGCCCCACGTCAGGCTCTGCGCTGCAGTGTGGATCCTGCTTGGTATTCTCTCTGTCTCTGCCTCTGTCTCTGTCTCTGTTCCTCCCCTGCTTGTGCTCTCTCTATCTCTCTCAAAATAAATAAATTAACTTAAAAAATAATGAATTAGTGTCTAGTGAGAGCTTTCTAGACTTCAAATGTTCTATATGGATTTACTTCTTCAAACAACAATCCTATGAAGGGAATTTTATTCCTATTTTTACAAACAAGGAAAGTGAAGCATAGCAAGGTTAAGCTACTTGTCAGTTGCAGTAAGTAAGTTGTAATAAGTAAGTTGCAGAGCCAGAATCTGGACCCTGATCTGGCTTTATTCCAGTGCCTGTGTTCGTAATTGCCATGCTATGTGGTCTCTGTGCTTCTCTGGGCTGGCTGAGGGCTCAGGTAGACAGATTTACTCCCTGTATCTAATCAGGACTCGGGAAAGCAGGCTCTTAACAGGGTTTTGTGATGTCAATGTATTTAGCACTACAGGTAAAATTTACTATAGGTGAGGCATCACTGTATGGAATAAAAATTATGGACTTTGAAGTCAGAGGAGCTGGTTTACAGTCCCTAACTCTGCCACTAATTAGCTATGTGACAGTAGGCAAGTCATTTAACTTGCTTTTACCTGTTTTTTTTTTTCTCATCTAAGAGATGAAGGAATTGGACCAGGTGATCTCTAAGGTTCCTTTTAACTCTGATGTTCTCTGAATTAAATATCAAAATTATTACCCCAAAATAAAAGAGACAGTTGCTTAAGGATCTGCAATTAAACCAACCAAAGGAAAAATCTGGCTCAATAGATTTAAATATATGTGTTAAGCTAAATTTAGTGTTTTAGCACTCACAGACAATTTTGTCTTGCAAGTTAATACAGGAATCGGTGTGAATGGTTAAGTTTTCCTAACTTGAAGAGGAAACTATCTCGTTATAATATCACCAAAACACATCCAGCAGTTAAAAAGGCCAGAAATGTTATTAGGAATTCACATTTACATCTTGAGTAAATGAGGTTATGGTATAGAAATTAGAGTATCTCTAGATGTCTCAGAGGTTTGAGCTGAGAACGCTTCATGAATAAAACATTCGAATGCAATGCACACTCTAGTCTCTTACCTTTTCCTGAGCCTTTCGACTCAAGAAAAGCATTTCATCTAAACCTCCCTGTGTTGATTTTGGCTGTTTATCTACACTTTTCTTGTCTGAGCATTTAGACTCTAAGCTTCTAGAGACAAAGCTCTTCAGAAAGAGAAAAATAATCTATAGCCAGATTTACAGCCAGATGCCTTAAAATAGAATTTAACGTGGCTTCTTTTGTAGCTTCATACCCACAGTAAACCTAAATCACACTGCTTTCTCAGTGGTAAAAATATTATTAAGTCACAATGTTTTGTTAACCATTGACCTAATATTAGATGGGAATAAAGTGAAGATTAGGGCTCCATGGATAGAAAGAATAACTCCATCTGTCTGCATTTGATTCATGATTGATTAGAAGTAGTTACCACTACTCAATACCTTTCATTTGAAAGGATCTCAGGGTGAAATTTGTAAATGACAGAAGATTCTAATTTGGCAATTTCATATAATTTGAATACTATCTGACATACAAAGGTATACGGGAAGGGAGCCAAACAAATTTAGACTTCGGCTGCCCCACACCCGTGGGGCCTCATTTACATCCAAGTTCTCAATGTGTTTAAGGGTGAGATGTTTCTGATTGTGTGTCTATGTGTGTGTATAAAAGGGAGAGACACACAGATAGAGAGATGGTGAGAGACAGAGAGGGAACGAAAGACTTCCATTCATGTATTAGGTTCTGTTGCAAGCATGCCCAACATTGTATTCACCTTTAGGGACTGAGGCAAATATTGTTTTTTGATTTACTCCATTGCCACTTACTCCACTCCCTTCCTAAAAGATTCTGTTTATTAAAATGTGCCTAGGCCCAGGGAATAAATCATGGTCGGTCTAAGCCAGTTATGGCCATCTGGTCCCCCTTTGCCAGTGAATGGCCTGGTCGGAAATATATGATGCAATTCTGGCAAATAGAATTCAAAAAGAAATCTTCTGGGAACTTCTGGAAAAGATTTTCTTCCCTAGACCCTCCCAGCAAGCTCATGTCTATCGTGATTCATCTCCCAGTACTGGGCATATTTTAGCTTTAACAAAATCCAGGCTTTTGTTTTCCTGTGTTCCTTCCTGCTTTGACCATTCTCATATGAGGACATGATGCTTGCAGCTATTTCAGCCACCTAGTGACCACATGAGAGGGCATAAATAATTTCCGAGATGCCTACCCAGGGCCCTGGCATCATCATTCTGTTGAATTAATCCTACCTCCTGATTTTTCCTTTAGATAACACTAAATGTTCTTATGCTTTAAGCCACTGATAGACTGTTTTTCTATTATTTGTAGCCATAAATATCCTCAATAATATAGGAACCTGCCCAGAAACACGAACCACTTCTAAATAGTTGGAATAAAAGCAAAAAGCCAATATCTATTATGTTGCCGAACACATAACCTTCAAAGTCCTTCATGACTTCTACTTCAGCGGTGAAGTGTTCCCACCCTTGGTCTTGGTCATACTTTGTTGTTCCAGACCATTCTAATGTACTGACCACACACTGTGGCACTTGATTGTATGGAGATTTGTGTTCTTTATTTCTATCTTTCTTCTAAATTCATGTCACATCTCCAACAATACATTAAGCTCCTTTTGGACTGTCGCCCTCTTCTCTGTCCTGCTTGTGCTAGAGACTCTGAAACTCAGTCTCCCCCTTCAAGATGGATGCCAGTGGAGGCATGATCCTTTCCATAAGGTTCTGGAGGGAGACTCTTCTGCTCCTTTTCCCATCCCCCTTCACGTAGGTTGTTGTTAAATGAATAATACTATGAAGGTAAATAGCAGTACTTTTATTACCCGTGGCCTCTGCTTTGCCAAAATCAATCTGTCATTTATGTAACTCATGTCATTTTTGTACACAACAGCCCAGACAGCTTGAGAATGTGATCAGAGAAGGGGCATATCAGTGGATATTTTAATGATCCAAACAATGATGTATACCCCCTGTCAAGTCAGTTTAAAAGCCTTGATGAAATTCACCAATGTTCCTATTATTCCAGCTAAGAGCAGAGCCTTGGGAATCATGAAGACACTCAAATCCTTTTGAGTATTTGCTTGTACTTTTCCTTAGCCTTAGGTCACAAGTTAATTAAGCAATTGTGCAGGTTTTAAAGTAAATAAAATAAAGATACACACGTGCATTGTTTCTACAGCCTCTGCAACATTCTCAGAGTCTAAAAAAATGTGAAGTCAGAATCAAGCATTTTTAGTGTTCTGGTTGACTTCTAGGAACTTTTGTTTCCCTAAAAACATTCAGGTTTTGCAACTATATAGATGACCCCAAATCTACATCCTCAAATGAAACACTGGATTTTGGATACTCCACAAATTAGATATTTTGGCTTTCTTTTCCTCTTACTATAAACCAAGTGCAGCTATTCCTTCCAGATCATCAACAATTTAAAGTGGATCACTTCAAGAAATGATGTATCATCCCTACCAATAGATGGCTTGAGTCTATGACTTCTAAAAGGACTTTATTTTATTTTTTTAAGGTCTTTATTTTACTTTGGGTTCTTTCCTATCCATGCTATTCCTTTCACTGTGATCATTATATTTTATGTGAAAGCGTCAAAGAAAATGTCTTTCTTTGAGCAACTCTAAGATGAATGTCCGGAAAAACAGGCAATTAGAATTTTAGCACCTGCACAATTCAATTCTACAGCACTTTAAACAACAGTGCTAAATTTACTATAGAAAAGCAAATGTTTATCTTAAATATGGTTTAATCTTCTTTTCCAGGAAGCTTACGTAACAAAACATACAGCTGGAGGCTATAGTGACCCATTTATAACCATAGTTGGGTTTGTTACCAGGGAACCTGTCAAAATCAGCTTAGCTTGTTTGAATGGCTCATTCTGGCTCTCTGTGCCTTTCTTCTCATTTGATTTTAGGAGCTCAAACGGGTTTAGTGATGCTAGCCAAGGGAAATGGTTTTCTTTGACTTTGCCAACTCAGCAGGACTGGAATAAATGGAATAGATGGCTATCCACATGATGTGATGTTTCAGGGGCTTCTCATTTGTCTCTTCTCCCCAGTGCTTTTTTTTCCCACTGGGATAGCTATAGATTCCTTCCTCAAAGTCATCACTGTAGGATAAAACAAAACCTATAGCAAGCTACATATGACATGTAAGTGTATCTCTCTCTTAGGGAATAAGCCACTGTGTTCGACTGATTATGCCTGACTGGAGGAAAGGAAAAGACAGTAGGTTAGTGTGAAACTCAAATGCCAAAACTCAACTAAAATTTAAGCAACGACATTTTGCTCCCTGTTTAAGAGGAGGCAAGGGCTGGAGTCAAATTAGCCACAGCTGATCTTGCTCTCATCGTTGTTCTTCAGAAGTTGGCACCATTACACTATTTGCTCATGATTCATTTCCTTCTATATTAAACAGGGCCATTCATTGACAATCTGCTGTATTCATTTTCTATTGCTGTGTTACAAATTCCTACAAATGTACAGGCTTAAAACAATATCCATTTATTAGCTCAAAGTTCTCAAGGTCAGAAATTCTGGCAGGCATGACTGAGTTCTCTTCTGGGTCTCATAAGGCTGTAATCAAGGTGTGTTGGCCAGAATGGGCTCTTATCTGGAGTATATTGGGGAAATCTTACTTTGAAAGTCATTTAGATTATTGGCAGACTTCAGTTCCTTGTGGCTGTAGGAATGAGATTCCCATTTCCTCGAAGGCTCTTGGATGGGGTCACTCCCAGCTTGCTACAGTCCTTCAACATGGCTGTCTCCACTTCAAAACCAGCATCAGCCTCTGGCTAGAGAGTTTCTGGCTTGCTCTTCAACTACCAGCCTGAGAGAACTTTGCTTTTAAAATGAAAGAATCATATGACAAGATTAGACATGTCCAGATCATCTCCCTTTTGCCATGTAATGTGACATAACTGATGGAGTAACGCCTTTAAACTCTCATCCACTGCTGATGAGAATGCAACATAACATGGTGATTTTGGAAAACAGCTTGGGAGTGTTCTACAAAGCTAAATATAGACTTAACATTTCATGAGTAATCACACTCCTAGATGTTTACTCAACTGATTTGAAAACTTAGTGTCCACAGAAAACGTCTACATGAATGTTTATAGCAGGTTTAATGATAGTCACCAAAATCTGAAAGAAACCAGGATGTCTTTCAATAGTTGAACGGATAAGCAAACTTGGTATATCCATTCGGTGGAATACTATGTCGTGATAAACAGTGCACTGCAGATCCTCACTGCAATATGGGTGAATTGTAAATGCATATTGCTACGTGAAAGAAGTCAGTCAAATATGTCCCCATACATGACCTTCTGGAAAATAAGCAGATAAATGGTCATGAGGGGTTTGTGCCAGAGAGGGGGTTAAATACTTGAAGCATGAGAGACTTTTTAAAGTGGTAAAACTGTTCTGCATGATACTGTAATGATGGCTATATGACATGATGCATTTGTCAAAACTCATCCAGCTTTGCAACACAAAGAGCAAACCTGAATGTATACAAGTTTAAAAAAACAATTGAAGAGATACAAGGAATAAGTGCATCCTATGATAAAAAAAAAATCTCACTGTATTACAAAAATGGCATAACTTCACAGAAGTAGGAGTGGGGAGGAAAGTGCTGACCAAAGCAACTTTGAAAATGAGTGAAATCTCCAAGAGTAAAACCAAAAGGAACGGTACTCTAGTTAATCAAGTTTTGTCCTATGTGAGTAAGGATTAGCAATTCTGGCAGTGCCATATGTATATACTGGGATTGAACAATTAAGTGAATGATGGTGGATAGTGGGAGCCAGTTTCTCAGTGTTGTGGGGAGTTTACAGATAAGTAATAGAAGGCTATAATGATGTATGTGGTGGTAATGGATTAGCATTGGAAACACCAATATGAAATCATGTTTAGTTTAATATACATAAAGAGGATTACACATAAAAATGTTTATGATCATATGTATACATATATACAGCATAGTATACACACATTTGTTTTTTGTTTGCACTGTTAGCTAGGGGAACCTATTAGCAATTGACTCCAGTAGCAATGAGCATACCTAGCATCAAGACTTTGGTTTCTTTGGAAATATTCAAGACGAACCAAATGAAAACTGAAGATTATTTGTTCAAAGCTTGCTAGGGAGTCAGCTTCCATCACTCCCATTTTGACTAAGGCAGAGAAGTAGGAAAGGTTTACAGTAGAAAAAAAGGAGGAGTACCTGGGTGGTTCAGTCAATTAAATGTCCAACTTTGGGTCAGGTCATGATCTCATGGTTCATGAGTTCGAGCCTTGCATCAGGCTCTGTGCCGACAGCTCAGAGACTGGAGCCTGCTTCTGATTCTGTGTCTCCCTCGCTCTCTGTCCCTCTCCCACTCAAGTTCTGTCTCTGTCTCTTTCTCAACAATAAATAAACATTAAAAAATACTTTTAAAAAAGAAAAAGGAAAAAGGGAAAGTTTCAGCTGTGTCCTGATTGGAGGCTGTTGGCATGGGAACACATAGGCAGGATAACTAAGTGGGTTATCCTGTGTGGTTAGTTAAGGGTGCCTAGTCATAATTGGCTTTCTTCCCTGGATGGTTCTAAGTTGGAAGCAGGGACAAAAATTAGGGAAGCTGTCAGTCGTGACAACAATTAATTAAGCCTTGGCCATTTGTGACCAGTTGTTACAGGGGTTATTGTTTGACTTCCTAAGCTGATTGCTAGAAATAATGGTCTGACTTCCTAGAAGTCTGACTCTTAGATAGGAAGCTGGCTTTCTGGCCTGCTTGATATAGACAATGAGTTGGTTTTCTGGGCTGGTTGCTACAGACAGTGGGGCAGATTTCCATTTTTATATGTGATCTGGCTATCATCTCATTGTATATGAAATCTTTCATTTTTAATACCATTCTGTAATAAAAAGAACTAGAGCTGTGTGCACAAATGATTGATTATTAAGAGTGGGGCAAGAAATATACAAAGTGATCCTGGAGCATATTTCAGTGCTGAAGAGTGGGGGGATGATAACAACAACAACAACAACAACAACAACAACAACTACAACAACCTCATAATAATGGTAGTATGTCAAAGGGACATAGGAGCCAACCATAGGAGCTTCTCATTGTTAAAGTTGAAACAACCTGAGCAACAAAATAAATATTTACTTCAAAGAAACAAGTATTGGATTATAACTCAAAGTATCAAATAGATACTCGTGAGTCTATACTGATATAAATCAATAATTGAATAAATAAATAAGTGGGGAGAATAAACAAACTTCTATGATTTATGTAGATACCTTCTCCCAAGGAGGTGGAGCTATAACTCCCCACTCCTCAAGGGTGTGCTACACATAATAACTTCCTTCCAAGGAGTATAGTATGAAAAGGGATGGCAGGAGGGACTTTACAATGGAGAAACTTGACAAATGCTACTTCAGCCAGCTGATCAAGGTCAACGTCAAGAATCATAAATAATGTTGATAATATGTATCCTTAATAAGATGTGATGGCACTTTACCTCTCTGGTTTTTATCTTCAAAACATACCAGCCCAGTCTAACCATAAGAAAAACATTGGACAGAGGCACCTGGGTGACTCAGTCAGTTAAGCTTCTGACTTTGGCTCAGGTCAAGGTTTGTGGGTTCAAGCCCCGCAATAGGCTCTGTGCTGACAGCTTGGAGCCTGGAGCCTAGTTCAGATTCTGTGTCTCCCTCTCTCTCTCTGCCCCTCCCCCACTCATGCTCTGTCTCTCTCTGTCTCAAAAATAAATAAACATTTAAAAAAAAACTTAAGAAAGGAAAAGAAAAACATTGGACAGATTCTGGATGATACAATTCTACAAAATACCTTGCCAGTATTTCTCAAAACTCACAAGGTCATCAAAATAAGGAAAGTCTGAGAGAAACTGTCACAAACAAGAGGAGCCTAAAGAGATATGACTACATGTAGTGTGGAATCCTGGATAGGAGCTTGAAATAGACAAAGGAACATAGGTAAATACTAAGAAATCCTGAATTAAGTAAGGCATTCAGCTAATAATAATGTATCGATATCAGTTCAGTAGTTATGAGGAATGTACTACACTACTGTAAGATGTTAACAATAGGGGAGACTAAGTGTGGGGTATGTGAAAACTCTCTGTTCTATCTTTACAACTTTTCGCCAAAGCTATTCTAAAATAAAAAGTTTATTTAAAAAACACACTGTGGGCTCTACTGTGAGGACAAACCAAACAGCTTTCTGGGTTCCAGAAGGCTACCTCTGATGTAACACGATCACTGAAAAGCAGAAACTCTGTTGGATTCCTCTAGGGTCAGCAGGAGTTTAGATACTGCAGAGTGGGTACTGCTGAAGACCTGAGGCAGGGGGGAAATAAATAAAATCCATGCTGAGGTGAGACCTGAGCAGAATTCAGTGACTTTAAGGTGAAGGTGGGGGGAGAAAGGGTATTTCAATGCAGTGGTCTTGGCAGTTCAGCAGACTACTTCTAGAGCAGCCCAGATGTGAAAAGAAGCTGGCTTTAAGGCCATGTGGAGTACATCAGATGGGTACTGGTATAAGGGGAATGGCACCTTGCAAGGGACTACATCTGACAGAATGCACCTTGAGCTTTGCAAACCAAAATAATGTTAGCTTTCTAATTAATATGCTATAGAATGCAAGAAGATGGATCTGACAGTGACCATTCCCACATCGGCATTAACGGAGCAAAAACAGAACTCTGCCTTGATTGATAAGTTGGGGATAAAAAAGGTAATCCAGGATAAATTCTTTTTTTGTGAACCAGAAAGAATTCACAGTTCTTATGAAACTTTTTTCTGGATACACCAAGGATAAGTGCCTAATGGGGAAACAGACACAGCGAGGGAAGGAAGGGGAGAACGGGCCCAAGAAGAACATTAATTATCCTCACCTGTTTGGGATGAAGTCCTCCTTAGAGAAATCAGTCTCATAAAACACAATCTAGGGGAAAGCCTGGAATAAACCTCTCCGGGCTGATAGCCAAATTGTTTTATATCAGTTAACTATGAACTCCAGTGGAATTGGGCTTGTGGATTGTTTGAGACCAACAGGAAGTGTTTTATTAATAGTGAGTTTTAATAAACTCAGGGTAAACTTGTACAGTGCTTCATAAAGGTTATTTTTAAAGCCCATTTCCTATACATGATTTCCTTTTGGTTCTTACAACTAGAAGAGGTAGAAAGCAACTTTTACAATGTTCATTATAAAAGAAAAAAAATGAGAGAATTTTGGTAATTAGTTGAAGGTAACACAAACAGAAAGTTACAAACACAGACTTGGACTCTTGACTCTCGGCCCAGTGCTCTTTCCCCTCTGCCATGCCGCTCCTCATACACGTCCTAGAACCTGAACCTGACTGGCTTTTCCCACTTACCAAGCTGTCTTAAAGTTTCAGAGAAAAGATTAGTGGTGAGCACACGATTCAGCCAGCAGTGATCCTTTATGTAAGTGGACCTGAAATAGGAGGGAAATCGTCCAGGCAATAGTCACGAAATGACACCTGATTGTTTCCTCCAGCTCAGCACTACCTGATACTTGAAGCAGCTCATACCATCTCTGTCTATTGAGACCACTTTGGGGGCAACTGGCTGGTGATTTTTCACAAGGACCTGGGTGAGATGCACTTTCAAACAGAAATGTCGGTAATATAAGGACTTTATTATCATGATTGTCACCCCCCTGATAGGGTTGCAGCATTAGCATCTTTTGGATTGCAAACCAGATTTGGCATCAGGAAGACTGAGCCAAACCAGGATATTCATTTGAGTAATTATTTGATCAATTAGACATGATCTGATTCTTAGGGTTTGTATGTGGTTTTGCTTTATTGATCCCTGTCCTTTACATGGACATTTAGGGGGCACCTGGTGGCTCAGTCAGTTAAGCATCTGACTCTTGATTTCAGTTCAGGTCATGATCTCGCAGTTGGTGAGTTCAAGCCGCACATCGGGCTCTGTGCCAATAGTGCAGAGCCTGCTTCAGATTCTCTGTCCTCCTCTCTCTCTGTCCCACCCCCTCAAAGAAAACATTAAAGAAATGTCCATTTAGTGTCATGGAGAGTAAGAGATAAGGAAATGGTGAGGGGAAGCACTGACCCTATAACTTGAGGTAGCACAAATCCTCCCAATTACCAGATGGCCCCAGACCTTTGCTCTCCTTTGTCAAGTGAGGGGAACAATCTGAACAGCCAAGTCAGTGATGCTGTGGGGAATGATGTCTGAATCCAGCATGAGAGTAGGGCATCAGCTCCAGCACTGAGAGTGAAACAAGGTTTGGAAGGGAAGCCCAAGTCTGGAGTGACCTCAGGTCTGATTTTATTGCTGTCATTTATATATTTAGTTCAAGTTATTTTTATATATTTATTATATTTTAAGTTTTACTTATTTTGAGAGAGAGAGAGCACCAGCTGGGGAGAAGGGCAGAGAGAGAGGGAGAGAGAGGATCCCAAGCGGGCTCCACGCCACCAGTGCAGAGCCCGACACCGGGCTCGAACCCACGAAACTGAGATCATGACCTGAGCCAAAACCAAGAGTCAGCCGCTCAAACCACCGAGCCACCCAGGCTCCCCAAGTTCATGATATTTTAATTGTCTAGTGTGGACACCCCAGAGAGTATGGCTGTGTCCAACTACTCATATTATTCGACCTACTTAAAACAAACTACAATCAAAAGGCAACAGTTGAATACCAACACGTAAGGATTTTTCCATCTTTAACTGATTATTTCAGCAACATGTATGATACCAGCCTGGGAATAGATTTATTTATTTATTTATTTATTTATTTAAATATTTTAGTGATTTTCTTTTCTTTTCTTTTCTTTTCTTTTATTTTTTTCCTCCATAATATTTTATTGTCAAATTGTTTTCCATACAACACCCAGTGCTCTTCCCCTTAAGTGCCCTCCACCATCACCACCACCTCTTTTCCCCCCTCCCCCTTCCCCTTCAACCCTCAGTTCATTCTCAGCATTCAATAGTCTCTCAAGTTTTGCATCCCTCTCTCTCCCAGAAGAGTTGGGAAATCTTAAAAAGTCCTCAAGAGATCCTCAGTTTCATATCCCTACCCCTTAGGCAGACATGAGTCAAATTTACTAAAGTGGTACCTCTTGAGCTTACTAAGTAATTTATTGCTTAAACCCCTCTATTTTACCAATGAGACAATAAAGATCCAGGGCAGATAAATACTTTGCTCCCAGGCACACAGCTAGTTGGTGGCAGAGACTAATACGGATTAGTAAAATTTAACTCCATTGCCATTTCATCTTTTCCTACTCTCCCCGCCTCTGCAAGCCATTACCACCTTCCTTCCTGTGACTCCACCTTCCTCAGGGTCTATGTTTAAGGAAATCTGGTTTGAAACAGACAACTGGTTTGAAAATACTATTTCCCTGAGAACATACTGTGTGGAGAAGGGTCTATTTGTTAGCCCCGCTCATAAGCAGCTTATATTACATGTTATAAAGACAAAGGTACCCCCACACCCCCCAAACACTGACTAAAATAGATTGGCTTCATCATTCTGCCATGGAGCCTGAAGTCTCCATCCTGCCCTGCCTGTAGAGCCATGAATGCAATATGCAAACAGTCATCCATAAGAAGTTTATTAAGAACAAACCATTTGGTAGGAAGTACTTGTAAGATATGGGGACTCATAGAAGAGCACGCCATGGCTCTTCCCTTGAGGAGCTGATCTAATAGCTGTGAAGGAAAGCAAGTAAAAAGACCATCAAAAGTTGTAATAGAGAAATCGATCCCTTGAGAATGCAGAGGAAAGGCACCTACATCAGTAGGGGATACTCAGGGAAGGTTTCCTGGAGGAAGTGACATCTAATATATATTTTAAAGCAGGTAAAGTGGGCAAAGTTGAGAGAGGTGTTTTTTGCAGAAGAAATTTGTAAAGGATCAGACACATTAGAGCACATGGTCATTGAGATGCTGAAAGTAGTTTGGCACCGCTGAAGAAAAGCACGACATAACGGAATAGAGACAGATGAAGAGAGAAACATAAACAGAGGTCAAGTTATAGAGGGCCTTGTGGACCATGCTAAGGAGTCTGGACTCTCTCTAGTTATCTGTGGTCACTGAAGGATTTTAAATAGGACGATGCATTAGAATTGGGTTTACAGCATTATATTATCTGAAAGGGCCTCCATATTAGCATGAGTGATTTTTAGCCAGAGCTAATCACTAAAGGAATGAGGACAGCATGTGAAGGTCAGGTACACTGAATGCTAACCAGAATTGGGTAATGACAAACTCTATTCATCTTGGGACTTTGGAATACATAGGCTCACAGTTTTAGGGTAGAACTTATCCCTTTCAATGGCATATCCCCTCTCTCTTTGTCACCTTCTCCACTTTGAGTCCTGATAGTGAGCAATTAGGCAAGACTTAAATGAGAACTTTACCATACATCTTTAATGCCTCTACACGAATACAGCTTGATATCAAAGAGAAGACCACTCATAATGTTGGCTTGGCTCAGCTTTAGAGTTACACCATCCCCATTAGCTGCTTTCTCAGTTACACATTGGATTAGTTACCTAGAAATCCAGCAACTCTTAGCAAAAACGTAGCCTCTCCCATGCAGAGTTTAAATATATACCACGAGACACTGTAGAGCCCCATTAGGGCATAGGTGTTTAAAGTATGTGTTTATTCTCCAATCTTTACATCTAATTAGCAATCAGCAGGGCTGATTATAACCTCTGCTAGCCCCTCTCGGCCATTGACACAGCCTTTGGGCACAAGTCAGACTGAAAATAATACCACCTGCATTAATATTTTATTCTGATTTCCATCTGGACAAGCTATAAAAAATGCAGAGTGTTAGCAATTATAGGAAGAAAGAAGGAGAGCTCAACTTTCAGATGTACTAACAGTGCCCCTGACTTGGGAGAAATGTGTGCCAGTGTTCAGGGAAATTGCAGATTAATAATTTGAATGAGGGAATTTTCTGTCTACCTAAGAAAGACTGTGGCATAAATATAATATTTTATGATATTCCTCTCCATAGCTTGTTGCCATTCATTCACATATGTTTTCCCCCCTTCCCTTTCCCCCCTCCCTCTTCAGCCCTCAGTTTGTTCTCAGCATTCAAAAGTCTCTCATGATTTGCCTCATTCCCTCTCTCCAACTTTCCCCTCCTTTCCCACTCCCATGGTCTATTAGATTTCTCCTATTAGACCTATGAGTGACAACATATGGTATCTGTCCTTCTTTGCCTGACTTATTTCCCTTAGCATGACTCCCTCTAGGTACATCCATTTTGCTACAAATGGCCAGATTTCATTTTTTTTCTCATTGCCATGTAGTATTCCATTGTATATATAAACCACATCTTCTTGGTCCATTCATCAGTTGATGGACATTTATGCTCTTTCCATGATTTGGCTATTGTTCAACGTGCCTCTATGAACATAGGGGTACATGTGCCCCTATGCATCAGCACTTCTGTATCCCTTGGGTAGATCCCTAGTGGTGCTATTGCAGGGTCATAGGGGAGTTCTATCGATAGTTTTTTGAGGAACCTCCACACTGCTTTCCAGAGCGGCTGTACCAGTTTACATTCCCACCAACAGTGTAGGAAGGAAAAGATCTCCATCTTCTTTTTTTAAAGTTTATTTATGTATTTATTGAGAGAGAGAAAACCCCAAGCAGGCTCCACTCTGTTAGTGCAGAGCCCCATGTGGGGCTCGATCCCACAAACCATGAGTTCATGACCTGAGCTGAAATCAAGAGCTGGTCACTCAACCGACTGGGCCACCAGGCACCCCAAATCTCCATCTTCTAACAGAGAGCTTCAAAAAAGCTGCAAATGTAAATTAAATGCTTAAAAGTTTACTGGACTGGTGCCACATTGAGATGTCATGGCAAAACTCATACCTGGAACCTGTTCTTCCAGTACCTCATTAAGTGACCTTGGTGAAGTTTCTCAAAATCTCAATTGACATTTTTTCCTTTGCCTATGAAATTTTAAAATGATTTAAAGATGAGGTGACAAATATTGAAATGTTAAATATATATTTATACAACATGCTGATGAAGGTCTGGATATGAGTGAATCATTGGGTGAATCATAGAACTTGAGAGCTGGAAGGGATCTCCGTGCTCATCAGTTCAACCCACTCCTTATAGAGATGAGAAATTTGAGTCCATAGAGGGAAAATGACATGCCCAATGTCAATTTTCCACTGAGAACCACCTCCCACTGAGCTTGACTCCCACTCCTACTGACCACTTGATTTCACGTTAGTTAGAAGAGAGACAGGTCAGACAAACTTGGCAGAAGAGTGAGGTAAAGGGTGCAAAATTCCTGAGCCTGGACAACAGAAAACAGTGCTAGCAATTAGAAATCATGCTGGCACTTTGTGCTACTTTTAAAAAACTGTTTAATGTTATTTATATTTGAGAGGGAGAGAGAGACAGAGAGAGCAAGCTTGAGTCGGGGAGGGGCAGAGAGAGAATCTGAAGCAGGCTCCAGGGTCCAAGCTGCGAGCTGTCTGCACAGAACCCGACAGAACCCTTGAGCAGTGAGATCATGACTTGAGCCAAAGTTGGTCGCTTAACCAACTGAACCACCCAGGCACCTGTGGTAATTAATGATATTGCAGCAAAGGAACCTAAGAACACCAGAACTTTGAGTCTCTTCCTATAATAGTCACATGCAACAGGGAATGGTGACAATGGAAAGCAAAGTAGCATTTGCTGGGATGTTGGCCACAAATCCCACTACAGAAAATTCTGAGTTGGCTAGACCACATTGAATGCTTTTGACTACATCAGCCCATGTGTCCTACTCTATAGAATTTGGTCACTTCCTAACACCTCCACAGCTACCACCCTAATTGAAGCCACTGTCACCTCCCACTGGAGTTAGTACAATAGCCTCTTAACTGGTCCCCTTGCTTTCAATCTTGCCTTCTATAATCTAATCTTAAAAATGATCAGTGATTCTGTTAAAATGTATCAGATCATGTCACGTTCCAACTTCAAACCCTCTGAACTCATCCCAAGGGCTGTCAGCACCCATTGCATAATCTTCCCCATTATCTCCACCTCATCTCCTGCTGCTTCTCCACCTTAGTCACTGCTCCAGTCACATAGGCTTCTGTGCTGTTACTTGAACTGCACCGAACACGTTGGCTTTTCAGGACCTTTTCATTTGTTGTTTCCTGTATCTGGCATATTCTATTCATGTGTCACTTAGAAAGGTCTTTCTTGATCTCTATAAAAATAGTAACAGCTACCCACCTCTTCCCATCCCTACATTTCTTCATCCCGCTGTATTGGTTTCCATTTCACTTTTGCCTTCTTTTTGTCTCCCCCACTAGAATATTAGTGCCATAAGGTCAGGGACTTGAGTGTTTTTGTTCATTAGTGTATCTTAATGCCTAAAACAAGGTCTGACATATAGTAGACGTGCAATAAATATTTGTTGAACACATTGATTGAATGAGCACTTAAAAATGCCACCTGTGCTTATGTGACAGGCAGTGTGCTAAGTACTTTGCATTTGTTATCTCACTGAATTCTTACACATACAAAAATAGCACTAGAAAGTTATCTTACTTTCAGAGGAGAAACTTAAGAGGTTAAGTAATTTGTGCAAGGCCACAGAGCTACTGGTAACACACCTGGGATTCATTAAAATCCAAATACGGCTGACTCCCAAAGCCCATGTGCTTAGCTACCATGAAATACAGCCTTCTTAATTTCCATCTGAACATCAATTTGCTTATCCATTCTCTTGTCTTTCTCACCGTTTGATGGAAATAGTTGACTTTGTATATATGTCACTATCCAGGAAAGTCCCTGTCTGCTGATCATCAGTCCAGTAGGTGATGGGATTCCAAGCAGGACATTCTACAGGTTCAATAAATGAGCCTGAATGCTGATGAGTTAGCCTGGAAAAAAGGCCACAAGTGCGGGGAGCGTGCAGTGCACAGGGGTCTGATCAGCCGACTGGACCCATGGGATTTCAGTGCTTATCTGAAGCTTGGCATACCAGAGAGCTTTTGCATGTCCTGGGAATTGGAACACAAACCGCCACAGAAAACACTAAGTTTGGGCCATAAATTTCAAATCCTCATGTCAAGCTGTCACCACACTGAATACAATACTTGTAGCAGTCCATGTGCCTGTTGACAATAATATTTTCTTGAGAAAGAAAACAGGCGAGAAATGATCTAATCCAAAGAAGCCACCCATAGACTCTAGGGAGAAGATGTGAACTTATTTGTGTCTGGAGCTTTATCAAAGGCATTGAGGGTCATAGGATGACTGTTGCACACATTAATAATAATTATATATTTATTGCTCCTGCCCTTGACAGTTTTAAAAAAGCTTTTTAAAAATGATTTATTATTATTAATATCTCAAAGCTTTTTAAGATGTTTTATTTATTTTTGAGAGAAAGGGAGAGAGAGCTAGAGAGGGAGGCAGACACAGAATCTGAAGCAGCTCCAGGCTCTGAGCTCTCAGCACAGAACCAACTGTGGGACTTGAACCCATGAACTGCGAGATCATGACCTGAGCTGAGCCAGCCAGGTCTTTCCCTCACACTAAGCTTTTAACAGCTGTTTGAGGAATGCAAGCAAAGAAACCAAGTTCCTGAGTGTAATGACTAGTAAGCGCCACAGCCCAGACTAGTACCCAGATCTTCCAACTCTCAGCCCAATGTTCCCATCTGCATACCATGCAACATTCCCGGTGATTCTTCTGTGGGATTTTTGCATGGATTATTTTTTAAAGATTTTATTTTTTAACAAATCTCTACACCCAGGGTGGGGTTCAAGCTTACAACCCTGAGATCAAGAGTCACATGCTCTACCGACTGAGCCAGCCAGGTGCCCCCCTTTTTTTTCAACCCCTACGCTGGGTGCAGAGATTACTGAAAAATTAATTAATTAATTAATTAAATTTAAAAAAAGAGCTGAAAGGCTTTGGAATGCCTGATTGGCGCAGTCAGTAGAGCAAATGACTCTTGATCTAAGAGTCATGAGTTCAAATCCCACGATGAGCAGAAATCTTACTTAAAAAAAAATCTTTGCATGAATTTTGCACTAACTTGAGGCATATTCAAGTTTGATAACCATAAAGTGCTACAAAAGTTTACTCAACAGAACTGACATAGGCACACTGTTAACTGGAGTGATAAAAAGAGTACTACAGCGCCTCTTGCGCTAAATTTTTGCTTCCACTAATCCGACCTAAGACCTTATGTTTCCTTATTCAGTTAAGCCTTTGGAGGAGAACCATGTGAAATAGACAGTAACTCCATATAATTAATCAATACAGCCAATTGGCTTCAGCATCACAGCAAGATCTTAAAGAATAGGCCACTGGACAGATATATTTCAGTGGGAGAAAGAGGGAGAGACAGAACAGCTTTGAATAAAGAACCCAGTCAAATAGCCTAGGTATCCAGAAGACAATATGGGAACACACAATTCCTGGAGTAGGAAAGTCAGAATGTGGGGGGGGGGGGGAGTGAGGAACATGTCCAGCATAAAGGAAAAGGGTCCAGGAGTTCAAACCATGACTGAGTGATTTTCCTTTGAGTTAGCTTTGATGGAAAAAAAAGTTTTATCTGATGCAAGACAAATTAAAATGAGTATGGAAAGACAAAGTATTGTTTGTAAGTACTACAACAAAAGGAAAGCAAAAATTCTTAGCTTTCCAATGTACTCCAGTATGTTACCCAGAGAAGATGGAACTGGTTTTCTAGAGGGCTAATGAGCTACTAAATGGAGGGTGTAAACTGCAAATGATGCCAATCAAGAATGTTAATGGGAAACTATGCTGCATTCTGATTTTTTCATTCCATCCCTGAATTAAATTGTTTTGAAAAGATATATATATATACATATATATGTATATGAAAATAGTAAGGAGTTTGTAAGAAAGCACTAAAAACCCCTAGGGTTACAAATAATGGAAAGAATATATCAGGCAGTTGTTATCCTAATTCTTTAAATGTTCCATGGTATGAACCATAATTTGGTCAACAATTACTGTAAATGAAGTAAAAAGGAAACAAGAACTGTTTATTGATATTCCTTTAAAGAAACATCCTTGGAACATCTTGAATAACACATTTTTCCTGTGTAATCTTTTAGCTCTGCTCTTGTGTTACCTATGGAATTCTATGCTGAAATCAAATGTATTTACCAATGAATCAGGAGAGTATGTTAAGAGAAATGGTATCACTAATCACACTAATCACAAGACCCTCTTCTCATTCATCACATCCAAATACCTTGGAAACTGGTTTTCAAAGACATTGTTTTTAGTTGCAAATAGAAATAACTTCTAGGAAGTTGGTCATAATATAATAAGGTTGATCATTTTTCCACAGAGAACATCTTCTAAAGCTGGATTGCACATAGCTTTCTTTTCATATACCAGTTCCAGCTGATTTGTGGTGGCTGCCTAGGGTACTGCCAAGAAGAATGCTAAGGCTGTTTCCAGGCTCAGCCAGAAAGAATCCCATGATTAATTTTGTCATGTCTATGGCTGAAGAAGGGAAGTGGTATTACAAGTGTCAAAAATTTCCCATCTCTTCTCTAGAGACTATTTTTTATTTTCATAGGCCTGATGACTAAAATTTGGGTGTCTTCTGCTAGTGGGTAGTGGTAATTTCTGTTGGAGTAATTAATGTAGTCTACTCTTTGACTCTTCTCAGAGGTGTATAAGTGAGAGGTGTGGAGGATAAATCATTGTTCCATTATATAAAAATATAACACAAGTTTATATCTAGGTTTCATAACCCTTAAGGAAAAATATGACTGGAGCAAGATTCAAAGAAATAGAAAATCTATGTACAAGGCAATTCATTCATCTTATTAAAATAAGCTACTTTGATATCCTTAACTTATGTTTTTGTTTGGAGTTTTAAAATGTGCTAAGTTATTTCTCTTAATGGCTTCTAGGCTCTGTTAAAGAGGCTTCTGGGCCTAGTCACTTCTGTGGAACAAAAGGAAGCAGTATAAATTTTGATGCTAAAACTCCTCATCCACTGTCTTCCACTGCAGATATTAATTGAGTACCCTCTAGGTTGCTTGAGTCACCTTGTCCTTAGATGATTACCTCTCCATGGTAATTTTCAGTAAAATCTTAAAATGTTGTCCCCTTATTCCTCCATTCTTTAGTCTGCCCCTTTCTAGGCTGAGAACACAAAAAGAAGGGGAATCATCACACTGATTCTCTTTCTCCTCAGTCTTCTCATGATCTTATCATTGTCACCCTCCAACTTGGTTATGGTTACCCAGGTAACTAAATTACTGATATGCTTTAACTTCTACCCAGTGTCCTTCAACAAACCCAGTCTCAGAATTTCTCTATTCTCCTGTCCTGTTTAATGAGAACTTCATCTACATAGAAAATCCTCTTATTCTTTTTTAGCCAAACATGCTTTTTTTTCAATTTTTCTTCCTAGACTGTCCCTTAAAGGAAAATTACCATTTTTCATTATTTTTAATCCTTGAGGAACAGTTTTTAAGTACATTAACACTTTTGTTGTTACTGGTATCATTATCATCTGCCCATTTCCCCAATCCCTAGCAACCACCATTCTGCTGTTTCTGTAAGTTTGGTGTTTTTAGATTCCACAAGTAAGTGAGATCATACAGTGATTGTCTTTCTTTGTTCGACTCATTTCACTTAGCATAATATCCTCAAGGTCTCCTCTCCTCCATGTTGTCACAAATGGCAGGATTTCTTGTTGTTAATGAATAATATTCATTCATTGAATTTATCCACTGATTTATATTCATTCTATATCATTCTATATGTACTATAGCACATTTTCTTTATCCATTTATCCATCGATGGATGCTTAGATTGTTTCCATGTCTTGGCTATTGTGAATCATGCTGCAGTGAACATGTGCATGCAGGTATTTCTTCAAGATCATGATTTCATCTTTTTCAGACATACAACTGGATGTGGAATTGCTAGATCAGATGATAGTTCTATTTTTAACTTTTTGAGGAACCCCTATAATGTCACTAACTGTATCAACCTACATTCCTACCAGCAATACAACACGATTTCGTTTTCTCCACAATCCTGCCAGCATTTGTTCTCTTGTCTTTTTGATACTAGGCATTCAAACAGGTCTGGTATGATATCTCATTGTGGTTTTCATTTGCATTTCCCTAATGATGAGTGATGTTAAGCATCTTTTCATGTACTTGTCGACCATTTGTATGTCTTCTTTGGAAAAATGTCTATTCAAGTCCTCTGTCCATTTTTTTAATTAGATAGTTTGATTTTTGGCTATGGGTTGCATATATACCATATATATTTTGGACATTAACTCCTTATCACATGTATCATTTGCAAATAGTCTTTCATCACATACGCTGTCTTTTCCTTTTGTTAATTCTTTCCTTTGCTGTGCAGAAACTTTTTAGTTTGATAAAGTTGCACTTTTTGATTTGTGCAACTGTTGCATGTGATTTTGGTGTCATAATTAAAAAAAATGGCCAAGATTGAAGTCAAGGAGCTTTTTCCATGTCTTCTCTTGTAGGAGTTTTATAATTTCAAGTCTTTGATTTAATCTGAGTTAATTTTTGTAACTGGTATAAGGTTTCAATTTTATTCTTTTGCACGTGAATACCCGGCTTTCTCAACACCGATTACCAAAGAGACTACCCTTTCCCCATTCCTGACTCCCTTGTTAAATATTAGTTGACAATATATGCATGGGTTTATTTCTGGGCTCTTGATTCTCTTCTGCTGGTCTGTGTGTGTGTTTTAATGCTGGTATCACATGTTTTGATTACTATATCTTTGTCATATTATTTGAAATCAGAAAGTATATGCCTCTAGCTTTGTTACTTCTCAAAATTGCTTTGTCTATTTGAGATCTTTTGTGCCTCCATAAGAATTTTGGAGTGGTTTTTTTTTTTCCTATTTCTGTGAAAATGCCATTGATATTGTTATAGGGATTTTAATAAATCTATAGATGACTTGAGTGGTATGGATGTTTTAACAATATTAACTTTTCTTATCTATGAACACTGGATATATTTCCATTTATTTGTGTTTTTTCAATTTCTTTCTTTGATTTCTTATAGGTTTCACTATATAGATCTTTCATTTTCTTGGTTAAATTTACACCTAAGTATTCTATTATTTTTGATGCTATTATAGATGGTAATGCCTTATTTCTTTTTCAGATATAGCAGTGTTAGTGTATAAAAATGCAGCTTATTTTTTATGTTGATTTTGTATCCTGGAACTTTACTGAATTGGTTCATAGGTCTAACAGTTTTCTTGCAGAGTTGTTAGGATTTTTTATATACAAGATCATATCATTAGCAAACATAAAAAGAGTCTGCCTTGCTTTCAAATTTGAATGCCTTTTATTTCTTTTTATTTCTAATTTCTCAGGCTAGGACTTCAAGTACAAGTATGTTGAATAGAAGTGGTGAGAGTGGGCACTCTTGTCTTCTTCTTGGCCTTAGTGGGAAAGTTTTCAATCTTTCACCAATGGGTATAATGTTTGTTGTAGGTTTGCAATATATATATCCTTTATTATGTTGAAGTATGTTCCTTTTATTCCCAATTTTTTGAGTTTTTATCATAAAGAGATGTTGGATTTTGTCAAATGATGTTTCTCCATCTATTGAGATGACCATGATTTTTGTCTTTCGTTCTACAAATATGGTGTATCATATATATTGATTTGCATATGTTGAAATTTCCTTGCATCCCAAGAATAAATCTTGCCTGATCATCATGTATTATCCTTTCAATGTGCTTTTTAATTCAGTTTGCTAGTATTTTATTGAGAATTTTTACATTTATATTATTAAGAGATATCGGCTTGTAGTTTTCTTTTCTTATAGTGTCCTTCCCTGGCTTAGGCATCAGGGTAATGTTGGCTTTGTTAAATGTGTTTGGGGGTATTTCTTACTCTTCATTTTTTGAAAGAGTTTGAGAAGAACTGTCATTAACTTTTCTTTAAATTAGTGACCGTTTTCTTTAAATTCATCTGTGAAGCCATTTACTCCTAAGCTTTTCTTTGTTGGGAGGTTTCTGATTACTGATTCAGTCTCTTCTTGTTATTTATCTGTTCTGATTTTCTATTTCTTCATTATTCAGAATTGGTAGGTTGTATATTTCTAGGAATATATCCATTTCTTTTAGATTGTCCTTTTGTTGTCATATAATTGTTCATAACAGTCTCTTATGGTCTTTTGTATATCTGTGGTATCAGTTGTAATGTCACCGTTTTTCATATCTAATTTTATTTAGTTGAGTCCTCTCCTTTGTTTCTTGTTAAGTCTAGTGAAAGGGTGGTCAATTTTGTTTATTCAAAAAACCAACTCTTTTGTTGACCTTTTCTTTTTTTTTAACATGTATTTTTGAGAGACTGAGAGACAGAGCATGAGCAGGGGAGGGGCAGAGAGAGAAGACACAGAAACTGAAGCAGGCTACAGGCTCAAAACTGTAAGCACAGAGCCGGATGTGGGGCCCAACGTGGGGCTCAAACTCACAAGCTGTGAGATCATGACCTGAGCCAAAGTCGGACGTTTAACCGACTGAGCCACCCAGGGACCCCGACCTTTTCTTTTTTCTTTTTTTATTTAATGTTTATTTTTGAGAAAGAGAGACAAAGCATGAGCAGGGAAGGGGCAAAGAGAGAAGGAGATACAGAATCCGAAGCAGGCTCCAGGCTCTGAGCTGTCAGCACAGAGCCCGATGCAGAGCTCGAACTCACAAACTGAGATCATGACCTGAGCTGAAGTCAGACACTTAACTAATTCAGTCACCCAGGCACCCCTTTATTGACCTTTTCTATTGTTTTCTATTCTCTCTTTCATTTATTTCTTTGATCTTTTTATCTACTTTCTGCTTACTTTGGGCTAGTTTGTCTTATTTTTTCTAATTCCTGGAGGTGTAAAATTAGGTTATTTGAAATTTTTCTTGTTTTCTTATAAATTTTCCCTTTTGATTTCATATTTACTCATTGACTGTTCAGGAGCATGTTGCTTAATTTCCACACACTTACAGATTTTCCAGTCTTCTTTCTGTTATTGATTTTTAGTTTCATACTATTGTGGTCAGAACACATACTTGGTATGATTTCAACTTTAAAAAATTTCTCAGACTTGTTTTGTGTCCTGACATGTAATCTATACTGGAGAATATTCCTGTGTACTTAATAAGAAGTTGTATTATGCTACTATTTAATGAAGCATTCTGTATGTGTCTGTTAGCTCCATTTGTTCAAAAGTATATAGTATCTCCACATTAATTTTCTGTTTGAATTATCCATTGGTGAAAGTGGGTTACTAACGTTTCCTACTAGTATTGTTGTATATTACTCCTTTCAAACCTGTTGGTACTTGATTCATATATTTAGGTGCTCCAATGTTGAGTGCATATATACTTACAATTATTACATTCTCTTAATGAATAACCCCTTTATCATTATATAATGAGCTCCTTTGTCTCATGTTATACTTTTTAAACTAAGGTCTATTTTGCCTGATATAAGTATAGATATCCCTGCTCTCTTTTTTACTTCCATTGGAATATATATTTTTCCATCCCTTTACTCTGAGCCTATGTGTGTCCTTGATGCTGAAGTGCATCTCCTGTAGGCAGCATTCATTAGAATCCTGATTTTTTGTATCCATTCAGCTACTCTATGGCTTTTAAGTAGAAAATATAATCAATTTACACTCAAGTAAGTATTAATAGGCTAGGATTTACTACTGTGATCTTGTTAATTATTTTCTGGCTGTTTTGTTTTTTACTTCCTTTCTTTTTCTCTTGCTGTCTTCCTTTGTGAATTGATTATTACCTGTAGTTTGCCTTCAGTCCAGGTGTCTGCAATGGCTGTCTTTGCCAGTTGTTGGCAGAGTTTGGTCTTTGTGTTGTTAGTGGACCAGTCTGGGACACACTTGGTCTTGAGTTGAATCAGACCAGGCATTTGCCAGAGATGCAGTAGCACCAAACTGCACAGGGCTTTCCTTATGTAGTCCCCTGAGAAGCTTTCATTGGTAGTGAGGGCCTGTAGTCAGAACAGATACCTGCCACAAACCCACTTCTAGGGACACAGTTGGACTGATGTGTGTCGTTATCTTCCCCTCTCCTTGGGTCAGGAATCACTTTGGAGTGCTGCTGGCCCCTGTTGGGGCCAGGGTTGTGACTGCCAGTCTTGTGGCACCACTTTGGATGGGATCTAACCAAAGGCATATTTGAGGGGGCTTGTCCACAGAAGGACACAGGGCAGATCCCACCATTAGCAAACTAGGTTGAAAGTGTTGTGCTTGGATGGTTCCCACAGGTATTCCTGTGTCTAGGTTTGGGGGCCTAGAGAGAAATGATTTCTCTCAGCTCTTTTGTTCTTGGAGAGGTCTCCTGCAGGTCTCTGCCCCTCCAGCATACTCTCTGAGATTAGTAAGTAAGTCTCCTTCCCACATACCCAGGTGTTTTTTCAAACTACTGCTTCTATGTTGTAGTTCTGCAGGGTTGTTTGATGTACTGTCTCTTTAAGGGTAGGATCTCAATTTCTTGCTGCCTTCAGGCTCTCCCAGAGCCAAGCCTACTGGTTGTTTTTTTTCCATAATATTTTATTGTCAAATTGTTTTCAATACAACACCCAGTGCTCTTCCCCTTAAGTGCCCTCCACCATCACCACCACCTCTTTTCCCCCCTCCCCCTTCCCCCTCAACCCTCAGTTCATTCTCAGCATTC
>NC_043717.1:85270016-85372701 GCF_006229205.1 Suricata suricatta
CTAGGAGGTTTTTCCCTACTTTCTCCTCGAGGGTTTTGATGGTTTCCTGTCTCACATTCAGGTCCTTCAGCCATTTTGATCTTATTTTTGTGTATGGTGTAAGAGACTGGTCTAGTTTCATTCTTCTACATGTTGCTGTCCAGTTTTCCCAGCACCACCTGCTAAAGAGGCAGTCTTTTTTCCATTGGATACTCTTTCCTGCTTTGTCAAAAATTAATTGACTGTACATTTGTGGGCCCAGCTCTGGGCCTACTGGTTTTTAAAGTCCCATGTGCTAAGCCCCACTGATGGTTGGGTCTCTCTGGTTTACAAAGCCAAATGTTATGGGAATTCATCTTCCCTGTGTGGGTCCCTCTTGCCTAGGATGCCTGGCCTAGGAATCTGCTCCTCTCTGTGCCCATGGCATCCCTCCTTACCATGGAAAGTCTCTTGGGTCCATTTGGCTCCTGACTTTGTCTCTTCTTTTCCTACCCTCTTCAATGATGCCTCTTGTCTACATTTAGTTGTGGTGTGTATGTTCTGTCAGTCTTTGGTTTGTTTTCTGGGTTATTTACACTGACATGTAAATATCTAGTTGTATTCACGGGATGAGGTGAGCTTAGGATCCTCCTACTCTACCATCTTCCTCAGAAGTTCTCAGCAATTATTTCTTTAAATAAGTATTCTCTCTTTCCCCTTTCTTCTCCTTCTGGAACTCCAATAACGGAGGCTAGGGTGTCCTACTCCATCATGTTGGTAACATCACTCTCTTGGCACTAGTTTTACCTCATATTTGAAGGTCTAGCTGGAACCATCTTGTCCATGTAAAGCCAACAAAATTGCCCATAATCTTCATCTTCACTATGTAAAGCTCAGGAACATATTTTCTTCTGTAGAGCTTTTTATGTACAATTCCAAGATGCAGAATGGCACTGCTGGTTGAAAGTAAAAGACTTAGCAAAATATTTGTCCATACACAGCCTCTAATCACTCTCTTTTCATTCTCTCTAGAATCTATTCCAGTTGGTCTTTCTCCATTCCTCCCCCGCCAAAACTGCTCTTGATAAGGTTCTTCCTGACCCATGCCTTATTAAATCCAATGGTTAATTTTTATATATCATGCCACTCTCCCCTTCCAGGAAAAAAAATTTTATTTCTTCATTCCTGACACCATACTCTCTTATTTCACAGACCACTCACCTTCATCTCCTTTGCTAGTTTTTTCTTTGTGGCAGAGACTGGCTAGATGTTCGTTAAACCCATTTCCTCTTCTTTCTTGGCACACACTTCTACTACATTTCCCAGTTTCCCTGCAGTTAACTGTAGCCACATAAACAAGTTTTTACTAATGGAAAATGAGCATGAGTTATGTGCTCGTATTTCAAGCCTGGCCCATAAACTACTCCCACTCACAATCCCCCAAATTTATTCTTCTACCAGCCTGACACACTATGATGAAGTTTAATATTGTGATTTTGACTTGGGAAGCCCAGTAATTAAGGATAGCAGAAACAGAAGTTAGGTCATTGGGGAAAAGCCTCACTCTATCAGTAACACCCATTTTGGAATTTGCATAAGAACCATATGAAGTTGTTTTCAAAAAACATTTAAGGGCACCTGGCTGGCTCAGAGATCAAGAGAATGTGACTCTTGATCTCAGGGCCCTGAGTTCAAGCCCCATGCTGGGTGTGGAGCCTACTTAAAAAAATAACATTTAGCAATTGCTTTTTAGAACAACTAATATTTATTTAACTAATGTGTGCTTTATTTTTCTGACTCCTTAATGTTACATTGCCTCCAGCATTAGTCAATGCACTCCTTACCTCCTTTGGTGTTCTCATCCAGCCTGTATACAAATGATTCACAAATTTACATCTCTAGCCTGAACTTCTCCCATAAAATCAGACCTTTATAAACAATTGTTTACCTGCTACCTCTAAATAAATTTAAAACCTAATATGTCCAAAACTGAACCCATTATTATCCCCCTAAAACTTGTTCCTCATACACTTTACCAGCTTGATTGTTGGCTACTGCATCCTTCTATTAACAAGGCCCAAATCCTTGGAGTTGACTCATTTCTTTTTTGACATCTTCACATCACATCTGTCTGAAAATTCTGATGGTTCTGCCTTCAACATATATTCAGAATTCAATCACTTCTCACCACCCCCATCATCACTACCTTTGTCCCCAAATCCTTATCTCTCATCTGCATTACCGCAACAGCCTCCTAACTTTTCTCACTGTTTTCTTTTTTACTTCCCTCCGGTCTATTCATCACACAACAGGCTGATCTTCATAAAATATGAATTACATAATATCACTTCTTTGTTTAGAAACCTTCAATACCCTTCTATCTCACCCATGTTAAAAGCCAACATCCTTGCAATGGGTTATGAGGCTATTCAATCTGATCTTTGATCTTTTTTCCTACTATTGTCTTCCTTTCTTCCTCTTCCACAACCACACTGACCTCCCCATTATTCCCTGAATGTATCAGTTCAGTTATACTCCTACTGCAAGTCTCTTTGTATTTCTTATTCCCATTGCCTAAAATTCTCGTTCCCAAGATATCAGAACAATCAATATCCCCACTTTCTTTAGATCTTCAATCAAATTCAGCCTTATCAGTTAAGCCAATCCCTACCACCCTATGAAAATTGTAAATTCCTCCAACAATCCCCCCAAGTCCTTCCCCCCCTGCTTTATTTTACTCTATATCACTTATCACCAACAAATGTACTATACGTTTTACTTTCTACTTATTTTGTTATGTTCCACAAACTAGAATGATAGCAGGACTCTTGTTCAGTGCTATACTCCCAACACCAAGCACAAGCCCATAGTGGGTTCACAATACATATGAGTTAGGTAGATGCACTTTCAATCATTGCTCTCTTAAATTCTTTCAACCAGAATCAAGCAGACCTTTTCACAGTATCCACAAATCCTTGTAGCAAATGGCAAGACAGAAGCCATCTCCTTCTTGTCAGTCGCTTGTGTGGAAAACATAGCCACTCACCAAGGTGGCTTAAAACAGCTAATTCCCATGCCACAGGAGTTGCTATCCATCACACAGCTACACTATTGTGCTACTCAGGCTGTGGCTGAAAGGTCTGTCCTCAGGGTCCCTCAGCCTGGCAGAATCCATCTCTACTGGCTTCTATTCAATATCCTGCCAGCCTATTTAAGCCTCTGTTGCAATAGTAGGGGCTGATAAATAACTATCACTTGCCTGGTATTGCAGGTTTTTCCTCCTTGCTGAGATTCACCTGACTGGTTTTTACTGCAAATTCTTGGGAGGGAGGAGATTTCTGTTTCATTCCTCTGTTATCAATTTCATTACCTCTATCCCTATTTGCTGAAATCGGCAAGTCACTTGCCTGCATCTCCTTACAGGTTTTTCTTACAGGTTTTGGGGTGTGTTTTTTTTGGTGCTTAATCACTCTTTTTTCTGTGGTCTACTTTCTCCTAGAGCATTGGACCATATTATTACTTTCTTGAGTATTCAGTTTTGAGTATCAAATAATCTGAGTAAATACTTTTATAAAATAAAATTATTTTGATATTTTTGGATGATTGCATGTTACAGCTGTAAGTACATTTAGAATTCACCTTTTCCAACACATTCATTTTTCTAGATGGGGAAACTGAGTCCCAGAGACTCTGAGTGACACTAACTACTTAGCATTTGCAAAGTGCTTTTGCAAATATCTTCATGCTTTAATATCTCTATAGGGCAATAATTATTATCCTCATTTTACATATAAGGAACCTGGACACAGGGGTCCTGAAAGGTTGAGTGACTTCCAAATGTCATACACACAGCAAAGGAAGGACTCCTATGCTCTTTCCATTATACCTCATAGTTTCCTACACATACCTCAGAAAAACAGAAGTGCTTAGTTCTTAAGTTTGTGGGATGCAAAGGGGGAGATAAAAGGGTTGTGCAGTGAACAAACTGACTCACAGTGAAATTGGTTATTCTCTGGAATTACACTCTACTTCTACATCTTGTCACTACTCTTCTGATAGCTAGTGTATGGTGCTGATAGGTTGCCGAGGGCACAAATGATACAAAGATTGGTTTGACACAAAGCAGCAAGGGTGAGTTCATTGGTCCTTAAAGGAGACCTTATCCCCATGCAGTTTCAGCATTGCCAGTTGCCAGACACAAATAGTGGTCAAAGCCATGCTTTGTAAATGTTTGTTGGTAAGTAGGAAGCATTAGACTAGCTGTCTTTGCTTCATGTGAGGGTTTGCTCTTTGAATTCTAAGATCAGAAGGAATATGCCATATTCCTTCACTTGTATCTTCCTTCTTTTTCTCTGACATTTTACTGTTAACACAAAACGCAGCAAATTTGAGTCGTAAAATATATCTGTATGTCTGTGTGTATGGTAACAGTGATGGTAAACTCTGGTATAGTTTGAGTTCAGGTATAAAGTCTCCCCAGCAATATGTCATTCTATGCATGGCAAAACACTCTTTCAGCATAGAACCTTCAACAACTTGGTAAGAAGACCTGGACCACGTGAACAGTGTTTAAAGTTTCTATAGACCTCTATTCAGTCATGTGGATTTAATGCAGCACAATTATCCTTTTTTCACCTCTTCTCATCTCGATTCTAGAAGTTCCAGACATCTTTCAGGGACATACCACAGATCCCATTGTTGAGCTATATTATATATTGATTCAAGGTACAATATTCAGCATGAGGTATGAAATGCAAGCAATTATCTTACACGGTTATATGAATTCTATATTTACCTTTCCCTACAATGCCTTTGGCTTATTCAGCATTTTCATCTGTGAACAAAAGTAATCAACACACATCTCATCTAAAGGCAGTGGAATAAATCAAAGAGATAACAAAACTTGAATACCTCTGTCTCATACTAAGCTGTCTTATACTCAGTTATGCCTCAGGAACTTTATCTGTATAATGAAACTAATGCCCCAAAAAAAGTGCTTCACTGTATCATACTGAAACAAAGATAAGTTATTTTATTCAATTGGCAAATTATTTTCTCTAAACTGAAAACATAAATAGAAATAATCACAAAGATGAAATGACTGGTTATTCTTCCCTCCTGAAGCAATGAATAGAATTAGATCTTTAGCCAATAATGTATCCATTATTCTGGCTACATGTACTTTGGGATGATAGCAAAAGTCAGGGCCACAGAAACCAGGACGTTTAGGCAACTACCATCACAGAAAATTTCCAAGGAGGAAATTGGAACTGTTCAGGTATGCATCACATATTCAGCCATTGATTTGTGAAAATAATTTTTTTATTGATTTGTGAAAACTGGCCCTCCTGCCCCTTCATTCCATTCTCCACACTATTACTGGAGTAATCATTTTAAAATGCAAATGTGAAAATATGTAAATTACTGCCACTCTCTAGTTTAAATCTATTCAGTGGATTCCTGTTGCATTTTGGATAAAGTCCAAATGTCTTAACATGACCTAAATAAACCTGCATGATCTAAAACCTGACTGATTCTCTAGCTTCAATCAATACACCCAAACAACACTAAATATCTGTTATAATTAATTAACTTCTGTTTGTACATGTTGTTCCCGCTGCTTGAAACACACTTCTTGGTGAGCCTCCACGCTCTCTCCACCCACGTTCCCATTCTATCTGTCTTTTTGCCTTGATAGCTCACTCTTTCTCCAAGTCTCATCTCAGATGTTCATTTCTAAACTCCCTAGACTATGTTAGGTAGCCCTGTAACATACTCTCATGATGTCCTATAAATCCCATATCACAGATTACAGTGTATTACAACTGCTTGATTTAAATTTTTAGTCTATTTTGTTGGACTATGAGGTCCTTTAAGTCAGAGAATTTCTCATTCACTATTGTAAGCAGTTTAACATAGTAGCTAAGAGTGCAGGCTCTGGAATAACCCCCTGATTCCATCCCTTTGTCCCTAGGCAGATTATTTGACCTGCCAGTGTCCATTTTCTCATTTATAAGGTGAGATAATAATGGAACTTATCTCAAATGGTTACTAGGAGGATTATATGAGTTAACATGGAATGTACTTAAAACAGTGCTAGGCACATATTAAGTGCTTAATATATATTAGTTGCTATTTGTTTTTATCCACATACAATGCCTAACACAATGTCTGACACATAGCACATGCTCAGTGAATGTCAGATGACTGAATGAATGAGCGCATAAGGAGTATAATCAGGTAGGTCTATTGCTAAGCAGCAAGCTCTGTGAGGGTAGGAACACAATTTATCTTTCTCGTAATTGAATTCTCCTTTTTTTTTTATTTCAGAGAGAGAGAGAGAGAGAGAACAAGCAAGGAAGTGGGGCAGAGAGAGAGAGAGAGAGAGAGAGAGAATCTTAAACAGGCTCCATGCTCAGTGTGGAGCCCAATGTGGGGCTCAATCCCACAACCTTGGTATCATGACCTAAGTTGAAATCAAGAGTCAGATGCTCAACCAAGTGAGCCACCTAGCTGTCCCTCTCATAGTTGAATTCTTAAAGCCTAACACACGTTCAGGCACCATGTAGTTCTTCAATCCTTATGTGTTATATGGACTCATGAGATGAAGAACTCTAACTTTGTACATATGTTTATTACAGGTAGTGAAAATTATATCCAAAACTTTAATAAACAATTTCTAAAATCAACCAGAAACATAGAATCCAAGTCTTCCCTTGTAAACCATTGTACTAGATATTTTATTTTCTTTGGAGATGGAGTCAGATTATAGTTGGTTCTCAGTGACACTAGCTAGCAGTATGACTCATACCAAAATGAAAGACAAGAAAGAAAGAAAGAAAGAAAGAAAGAAAGAAAGAAAGAAAGAAAGAAACCTCACAAAATTCTTTCTACCTTTGAAAACATTAAAGGCATCACTTCCAAAGTGCTACTTTCAAGTGAATACCCCCAACGATTAGTACAAGTTAGCCCTGATGGAAGATAGCTTTGAAGGTTGGATTTGAACTTCCCAGCTGAGCCAGTAGTGCTCAGGGGAGGAAGGAGAAGAATTCTTCTCCCCTGCACAGCTGTGAATGGGAAAGATGTACAGTCTTTGACACAGCCTAGTAGAAGACAGCCAGGGGGATTCATTCTAGTGCTAACACTCTTAATCCTGTAAACCTTAGAAAGTTACTTGCATTCGCTAACCCTCTGTGTTTTCCTCTGTGGAATGGGAATAAGATCAACATCACACTACGCAATTGCTATATGTAAATCATATGGAACTATGATTATGTAATTAGTATGCATAACATGGTGTCCTGCATATGGTAGGTATTCAACAAAAGGTAGCTATTTTTATCATGGTGGGCTTTAACCTTAACATCTTAATTTGTTGGCTGGATCATTTGAGCAAGAGTACAGTAGTCACTTGCCAAATGTAAACACTTAGCACCTTGGTGAGCTCTTGCAAGAGAATCTTTCCATATAGATAGTATAGAAAATCTTTTATATCACCATATTTAAATAGAACAATAGTAGAGCCCTGGCTGTTAACTTTCTAGCTCTGTGACCTTGGCCAAGTTACCTATAATCTCTTTGTGCCTTAGTTTCCTCTTTCATAAAATGGAAATAGTAATGGTATCTAGTTCATAGGGTTGTTGTGTAGATTAGATGGAATTGTTTATTAATAGTCTTTAACAAGAGAACCAGCACATTCTACAAACTTAACAAATGTTAGCAATGATAATGGCCTAAAAGGTTCATCTCTGGCCCTTGAAATCTAATATTCTTTTGGTATGATATTCTTTATTTGGGGGGGGGGGAACACATGCATGTGAATAGGGGAGGGTGAGAGGGTGAAGGAGAGAGAGAGAGAATTCCAAGCAGGCTCCATACCCTGCACAAAAGTCCAACTGAGGGCTCAATCTCATGACCTTGAGATCAGAACCTGAGCCAAAATCAAGAGTTGGACACTTAACCAACTGAGCTACCCAAGTGCCCTTAGTATAATATTCTTAATATTCTTTTGGTATAATGAAGATTCATATGAAATTATAAATATATTCTTGAAGGAGAAGAATATATTGAGTGTGAGACAGCTGCTTCATTTATTAAGTACCTGCTACATCAGCGTACTCTTCTAGGTGCCTCATAGACATTACTTTCATCTTCCCAGCAATGCAGTGTGGTCAACATGACTATTCCCATTTTAAAAACAAACCAACTGGGACTCCTGGGTGGCTCAGTAGGTTAAGCAGCCGACTTCAGCTCAGGTCATGATCTCACAGTTCGTGGGTTCGAGCCCCACATCAAGCTCTGCTGACAGCTCAGAGCCTGGAGCCTGCTTCACATTCTGTGTCTCCTTCTCTCTCTGACCCTCCCCTGCTGACATTCTGTGTCTCTCTCTCAAAAATAAATTTAAAATTTTAAAAATTAAAATTAAAATTAAAACAAACCAACTAAAATATGTTAAGAAAGCCACCAAAGGCCACACATCTAAGAAATAGATTAAGAAAGAGGCAGAATTGGGATCTGAGCCCAGGTCTGTCTGACACCAAAGCCTCTGTTCTTTTCACTACATTTTTAATCTGTCGTTATGAATTTGCTTACCAGATTAGCTAGCTGTCATCAGTAAGAGACAGGTCCCCTGAGGATGAGACAGGACAACAAAGTTCAAGAAGGAAAGAAAACAAAAGGAAACAGCTCAAACATGGCTTGTACTCAGGCCAGTCGTGTCAAAGGCTCTAGTTTCTGGTACTTTGTCTAGTTGCCTCAAGGTACATTGAATTTGCTTGGGCTTTTTGCCCTAGGTTTATATTTATTTCCCAATCTATGAAAGTTTATTCTAAATCTCATTATTTTAATATCCATAGCACTATGTGAAACAGTCTGAATTTCTTTTCTTTGCTTGTTGACTTGCTTTCTTTTTCTGTTTGACTCATATAGAACATTCTTTCACCTTTTTATTACATACCATTTTCTGGCCCCTCTGCTCCACCATTGACCTGATTCTCTCCCAATGCCTGCACTGCTGGTGATAACTGCACATCTCTATCAAGTAGACATTAGGGAAAAAAAAGCATCCTACAGGGGCAGAGGGTCCTATTTAAATGCAGCGTATGGACAATCTGCCTTTGTTTTTGTTTTGTTCTGTCACTATTTCATCTGCTTTGCCATCAGCTCCCTTACCACTGAGAAAGGTATTTAATTTACATTTCTCTTCTGCCCATTAGAGTTCAAGGTCCACTTCTCCCTTCTTACATTCTAGACGTGTAGGCTGATTTGTGACATCATGGTTATAGCCAGACAGAAAATTGCAAAGTTACCCATACTAAATAGATCTACAGTGGAGAAGGTGCCAGAGCAAGGAAGTGACTGAGGGAGGCAAGATTCAAGGAAACGGAAAGTTTTCTGAAAATTCTAGAGCCCTAAAAGCTAGATGGTAGACTTGCTGAGGCACTTAAGAGGTACCTTTCACATGTTAGGTATTTAGGTAGCCTGTCTGAGAATCTCTGAAAATTCACATCAAACAGTGATATGCTATTGTAAAGCACCTCCAGGAGAAAATTAAACAAGACAGTCAAGTTTTAAGCAATTCTGGCTGTTGTCATACAGACAAATCTTTTTTCTTAAGCCACCCTTGCAGCCTTACACCAGTAACTCTCAACGTAGTTCTATTTAAGGTACAATTCAAACAAAGAAAGAAATGGGTGCTCTATATGTGTAGATTTTCAAATTTCTCCTTCATCCCTCACCCATTGATCTGACTTGGTGAAACTGAGTCAACAAGTAGGGTGCTAAACAGATTGGGTGAGGGCAAATATTCAGGCAAATGCTGAGTTAGATTGAGCATTTGCAATCTGGTGTATCTGGATACAGAGCTATCCTAGATCGAGGTAGAACTTGAGAAAAAATCAATAAGGAAGACAAAGCTCTTAAGAGATGTATTCATCAGAGTCCTGTTTACATTCTATCACCTAGTGTAATGATGTGTTTGCTTGAATGTATACCCCTTTTCCTTTATTACAGCCAGTCCTGACTATCTGTTTAAAAAGCATAGATTTTACTACCACAAGTGAATTTTATACATACTTCCATTTCCTCAGGAACATCTAACTTTAGTCACTATTTTCACAGTATAATAAGCCTTAAGAAGAAGCTATATAGTATAAGTAAAGTTTGTAGAAATGGCTATCCCACACAAAAGAACTGTAAACAAGACCATAATTGATCCTAAATTTGCTAATAGTTGTCCCCTGTTCTTGGACATTAGTTCAAGTTCATCTTTGAGCCAGGAGAGTTTCTCAATGAAAACCGCCAGATTAAAAACAGGTCTTTCCGGCACACTCAGAGCCAACTCTTTTTAAGGACACAGCTAATCTCTTCCCTAGTACCACTGCACGCCCTCCATCACCTTTCTACATCCACGCTCCTAACTTTTTTGTTTTCTTTTCCTCGTGCCAGAGCCAAAACTATCTGCCAACTTTACATCCATACGCTGAATCATGAAGATGAGAAGAAAGCTTCCCATTGAAAGACCACAACCAATGCCTTTTTGGCTCTGCCTACAAAGAAGTCTCCAGAGGCAGCAGCATTGCTTTTGAAGTTAAAGAGAGAGAGAGAGAGAGAGAGAGAGAGAGAGAGAGAGAGAGAGAGAGAGAGAATCCAATGTTCATTGTTAGTGTCGAAGTATCTAAGTGTGGCCTCTGTTTTCCTTTATTTGACATTAGCATCTCCATAACTAACCAGATGGAATTTAGTGCAATTTGTCAGTGTGCTAAGATGATGGAAACTCATATATTATGAAATGGCAGCTTGAAAACTATTAAAGAAACATGAGCAAACAGTTTATATCCCTTCCATAAAGAGATTTGCCACACACTTAAAGAGAATTTAGTCTGTGTATTTATATCCTTTAGATGTTTTTCCTTTTAATTGACATTTTAAGCAATTTAAGAATATTTTGGTTCCCTTCCCATGATCCATTCTTTCATGCTCTTTCTCATTAGATGGCAGAGTGCAAGTGAATTTGCCGCTGCTCCTGCCACGTATCCTGATTTAGGGAAGTGGAACAAGGCTCTTCTGGCCAGCCATGTCTAGGCCAACTTAAAGCTTATTGATACCACTGTTCAACAGACTATGTGATATGGGCATGAGATATCTGCCATCCTTAAACCCCTAATCGCCTTTTGAAGTCCATTTCATAAGGCCTTTGAATGATACAACTTTTCTATGAACCTACAAATATTCCAAAATTAAAAAAAAAAGGAAAAACAGAAGAAAAAAAATAGACTAGGCTCTCTTTATTAAGTTCTAGATGTCAGTCTAAATTGTATGGGAAAACAATTTTATTTGCTATGGCCCAGACAGGTGAGTAGAAACAGATTGAGAGCAGACCTGGTAAGTAACTAGAGTACATGGTGAGGAAGCAGTAGCTAAATGGGATAGCAGAATAACAGCTGTCCATATAAACTCTCAGCAAGGATCAAAGGGAGCAAGAATGCCATGATTTGGGACTCGTGGAATGGGTTTGACAGATATCAGACAAAATAAGTCAGACATAGTGGTAGATCCTATGACTATTGGTAAGCAGGCTGTATGTTACTAGCTTCTATTTATGGCTTTGAATTACTTTTCTATCACTGCTGTAACAAAGTACCACAAATAGTGGCCTAAAATGACAATCATTCATGATCTGTTGGTGTTCTAGGACAAGAGGCCCTATGGGCTTGCTGGGTATTGTGCTTAGGGCCTCACAAGACCAAAGTCAAGGTGTCAGCCGATGGCTTTTCTGTAAGCTCTAGAGGAGAATCTGCTTCCAGGATCATTCAGATAGTTGGCAGAATTCAGTTCCGTGCAGCTATCAGACTGAGCTCCTGTTTCCTTGCTAGTTCTCAGCTAGAGATTGTTCTCAGCTTCTAGAATCTGTCCATATTCCTTGGCTCATGGCTCCTTTTATCTTCAAAGCCAGCAATGGTGTGGTGTCTCAAAAACTTCTTATGCTTCAAATATTTCTGGTTTCCGTTCCTGCTTTCATCTTCTGCTTTTAAAGGATCATGTGGTTACATTGTTCCACCTCATCTACTCCCAGAAAATCTAGGATAATCACCCCTATTGTAAAGTTGACTTATTAGTAACCTAACCATGGCAAAGTTCGTTTTGTCATATAAGGTAGCCTGTCAGATATACACACAGTCCTGGGGATTATTGAGTGGAATCTTCTTGGAGACAACAATTCTATCGATCACAGGCTTTCAGGTACGGTGCATCCTTAAGTCATGTCCTGTGCAGCCTCTGCCGGCATCTAATGCCCTTTGTGCTCACTGACTCTTTACATACATGATGATCTTAATGCATCAGAAATACATGCAACTTATAGAACTCTGCTGAGCTCCATTTCCCATAATGCCACTGCATTTGCAAGGCAAACATTGAACACTGATTAAATATAAAATTTTCTTAAAGTACTCAAATTATGAAGGACTCTAAGAATGTATTTAACTGTAAATGACTATGTCAATAGATTCTTATTTCATACAACTCTTGAAACAGACAAGAGTTGGAAAAAGACACTTTCAAATACAGCCTCTGTATATAGTACTCCACAAACTAAGCATGTTAATAAGAGAGGGAACCATCTTGGAGCTAAAACCCTGTCCCATCAAAAGTGTAGGAAGAAGATACACATTGTTTGACATATCCCAAAAACCTAAACACAAATAACTACCTTCTTTATATAAAAAAATTCAAAGCTCAGGAGCCCACCGTTGAAAACGACTATTAATGGCACTAAAAGCCTCTTTGTAAATCCATTTGTCAAAGAAGAAACAACCAAAAAAAGCCTCTAATCTATCCCTTCTGAAATACCTCTGTAATTGATTTTTTTTCCTCTAGTTTTTATGGACTACAGAACCGGACTACAAGGTTAGCCTACTGATAGAATTTAAAAAAATTTATAAACCACGCACAAAACATAAGAAATCACAGCACTATCCTCTCCAGGGATGTTCCAAGGTACTAATCCCTGCACTATCTGATCCACGTAGCTCAGTCATACAATTTCTGCATTTTGAAATGTAAATTGATTCGGTGAATCATTTAAGTTTACTTTAACTGATTATTATTAATATTTCAATAAAAGGCTTAAGAATATGAAAAATGGAAATTCTTTTAACTCTCCTTGAGAGCAGCAAAGTGTTCATTTGTAAGACTTTTCCTATCAACAACTCCGATTGGCCTGTCCATGTGTGTTTGGAAGAACTCTTCATTTAATGACTATTAAGTAACTTGGTTTGTCAGGGGAAAGGGCTTCATTACCCTTGCAAATCATTCACTTGTAGGAAAACATTGTCCGCTCTATTTCCACAGCTGTTTTGTCTTAAATACCTACCTATTAATGCTCTGTATCTCAGCAGACATGTTTACTTAACTTGGGAAACAATAGTTGTCTTAAAGGATTAAGGAATATTTTCGTGGCTTTCATGGGAATATTTTTTTCCCTTTGTGTGTGTGGTTTTCATTTGCACTTCCACTCCCCCTATGTTGTTTTCTTTAACCCCAAATTCAGATATGACTGTTTAATGTGCTATATGCCATTTTACTTATAGTTAATATTTCTTCTCCCCCTAACACTCTCTGAACCTTCACGTTTAAAGACAATGAATTTGCTATGCTTGGACTCTATAAATAGAGATGGTAAATCTTAATTACACTTTCAAATTGCAGTGTCTGTTTCCAGCTGTGCATATGAATGTTTCTGATCAGGATGTATGTTCCAGTATGTGTATTTTTAATCCCAAATTACATCCTTCACAAGCCAAGACCAAATGTGAAATGATCAACTTTTATTTGCAGACACGTGTCAACTGCTTGTTAATAGTTCCATTCTTATACCTTTCTTGATATAGCTCTCTGAGAGTTTCCCCTTGCCTGTAGTCTGGGGGAATACATGAGCCTAAAAGATTTCTCACTGAAAGGGTGGGTGTGCCTACAATACTTCCCAAAGCTTACCAAGTGAGCCACCCTCAACCTTGTTGGGTATGGGGTGTTTCCATGTGTTTCTCTGGATCTTCTCTGGAGAATCATAATAGATTTTGGGGAGGCTGCACAATCTAAGAAGTAGATTTAGATCTGAAAATTAAATCAAGATACACTCTCACTCTATTCACAAGATTATCAGTACAGAGTACGGAACATGGATTTTAAACATCTTCTAATGTGGCTTCAAACTAATGAAAGAGAAAAAAAATGAAATAAAAACCTACAATGTAGCATCCAATGGAAGAGCGTGCTTAAAATTCATCCACAGTATTACCTCATTTATTTCCTATTCTTCTTTTATTAGTCACTCACAGACGCTAAGACCTACTTTTTTCTCCACCTTATATGCCATTTTGACTAAAGAAATTTGCATTTTGGATAATTTGATACTCCAAGGCTTTCAGCGTTCTTCTTAGGAAGAGTTACAGACAATAGTAATTGGAACATGTAAAGTTTTATGAATGGTTCCACAGAGCATAAAGAGCAAAAAGAACAAAGAAAGCAGTGGGTTTCAGACCAAATGACCAGTAAGCAAAGATAATGAAAGTGTTTATTATTATAAAAGGTATGGATGGCCTTAGAGATTGCCTATTGCCAATGTCATTTATATATGATATAAGTCTACTGGGCCTACTTTGTGGACATATTGGGTATTTATAAAAATTATTAGTCTTTTTGCTAAAGCAACACCAACTCAGGAGTATTTAGTCAAAAATGTATATTGATGTTTTTTGATAAAGAAAGGGACATGTTGTTTGGTTAGTCGATAGTTTGTGAGTAGAGACTTCTGAATGCTGAAGAGTTGAGGTAAAGGAAACAAAAACAAAAATAAACTATTGGGACTACATCAAAATAAAAAGCTTCTGCACAGCAAAGGAAACAATCAACAAAACTAAAAGACAACCCACAGAATGGGAGAAGATATTTGCAAATGACATATCTGACAAAAGGTTAGTATCAAAAATCTATAACGAACTTATTGAACTGAACACTAAAAAAACCTGAAGAATCCAAATAAAAATGGGCAGAAGGCAATGAACAGACATTTTTTCAAAGAAGGCATACATATAGCCAACAGACACATAAAAAGGTACGCATCATCACTCATCATCAAGGAAATATAAATCAAAACTACAATGAGAAATCACCTCACACCTGTCAGAATGGCTAAAATCAACAACAGAAGAAACAATAAAACCCCTTGTGCACTGCTGGTAGGAATGCAAACTGGTGCAGCCACTCTGGAAAACAGTATATAGTTTTTTCAAAAAAGTAAAAAATTGAACTACCCTATGATCCATCAATTGCCCTACTAGTTATTTACCCAAAAAATATAAAGATACTAATGCAAAGGGATACATGCACCCCAATATTTATAGCAGCATTATCTATAATAGCCAAAGTGTGGAAAGAGCCCAAATGTCCATCAACTGATAACTGATAACTGAAGTGGTATATATACATGATGGAATATTATTTAGCCAAAAAAGAATTACATCTTGCCATTAGCAACATGGATGGAGCTAGAGAGCATTATGCTAAGTGAAATGAGTCAGTCAGTGAAAGACAAATACCATGTGATTTCACTCATGTGTGAAATTTAAGAAACAAAACAAGTGAGCAAAAGGGGGACAGACAGAGAGAGAAGCAAACCAAGAAACAGTCATAATTATAAGAACAAACTGATACTTACCAGAGGGGAGATGGGTGGGGGGTTGGATGAAATGGGTGATGGGGATTAAGGAAGGCACTTGCAATGACGATAGGGTGATGTATGGAAGTGTTAAATTCCTATATTGTTACACCTGAAACTAATAAAACACTGTATGTTAACTAACTGGAATTAAAATAAAAATTAAAAAAAAAACACTGAAGAGTTAACTAAGCAAAAATAATCCCGGGAACAAAGATTAACTTTACATAAATACAATAGTTATTACTGTGTTTACACTGATAAATCTCTTTTCCATTTGACAAATCCATGTCCCTTTAAAGATCTGAATTTGACTTTATAAAACCATAGTCATGTTAGGAGAAAGCATGTTAAATTTTCAGGTATTGAACTTCATTTCATTTGAAAACCCAAGATTTTGAGTATGCAAGAATGATAGTTCCTGGTCACATGGCTAGCTCAGTCAGTAGAGCAGGTGACTCTTGATCCCAGAGTTGTGAGTTCAAACCCCACCTTGGATGTAGAGTTTACATAATAAATAATACATATATATTAAAAAGAATACTAACTAAAAGTAATGCCTACATAACAGTCCAAACATGTTTCAAAGTGTCTACAGGGTGAGGGGGATATGAACAGTAATTGGTGCTCAAATTTAATATACTTTTCTAACCGGCACTTACAATTTAACATTTCTAAAACTGAATACTTAATTTTTCCCCTTTCCACAAAAAGCACCACTCCACCATTCTTCTTCATATAAGTAAATGGCATCATTAGCTCAAGAAAAACCTAGATTTTATTATTGATTTTGCTCTCCCCTCACACATCTCGCTACTGAATTCACCAAGTCCTGCTTACTTACTCCAGAAGTTAAATGAAGTCTGATGAATGCATCTTGATGTCTGCCATCCAATCCAAGCCACCATCATTTCTCACTTGGATTACTGCAACTGAATCATAAATGTTCTCTATTTCTTCTATTTCTCACTTCCTCTATTCTAATTTCTATAGAGTAAAAAAGTAATATTTTAAAAATGTAATTCACATAGTACTCTGCTACTCAAAACATACCTATGACTTCAAATTATCACTGTACATAGAATAAAGTCAAGTTTCATATCATTTAAGGCCCTACAGATCTAATTTCTGCCTACTTCTTCAACCTCATTTTGTAATACTCTCCCCTTATTCACTACACTGCAACTACCATGACCTTCTTTATATTTTTTTTTCAAATGGCCGTGCATATTATTACAACTACATAGCCTCTGTACTTTTGTTTCCCTCTGCCTGTAATTATCTACTTCATACTGACACAGAGATGGTTCTTTGTTGCCATTCTAGTCTAAGCTTAAATGTCACCCTCCCATATAAACCTACTCTGGCCACTTAATCTCAAGTAGATCTTTCCTCTTTTACTCAATCTCAAGTAGATCTTTCCTTTCTTTTTTAACCCATTACCCTATAACCTATTCTTTTTCTACATGTTAGAGAGTAGGACCATTGTCTTTCTGGTTAACTGCTATACACCCAAAGTCTATTGTTGGACACATAGTAGGTACTTAAATATTTGTTGAATAAATACATATTTTTTGCTTTAGTTGAATGCCCACTGCTATTTATTTTGTGTTTGGTATTGTTTTGCTTTCTTTTTCTTTTTTCAAATCACACAAAGACAGTCAAACTAATTTTTTTGTAAGTTTTTTTTTTTTTTTACTCTCAGGCCTAGATTACTGGATCCAACATCAAATATGGAGTATGGAATCAATAAACAACTGAGAAAGATGTCTATATATATATATACAGACCCTTGTATACTCTAAATGTAGCTGGTTTTTGTAAACTCTCTCACAGGTCTCTCTTAATTGAGAACATGATTTTGCCTTGCTCACTTTGAACGGTTGATTTCATGGATATGTGGAGACCCATTCCATTTCAAAATCAAAATGTGTCTTCTAAGCCTGATTTTTTTAGAGTTTGGGATTTCTCTAGAGATTAGAACCTTTATGTAAAATGAATCATCTTAATATATGTGATGAAAAATGACAAACACCAATATTAGGTGAGTAACAAGTCTTTTTAACCTATGGAAAATTAAGTTCTCTTATTTGTAACTCAGTTTTCCTATCTGTAAATGAAATTGGACTAGATGAACTCTAAGATCCCATCTTTCTCCATTGTTCTTTGCTATTTCAGAGGTCTTCCTAGTCCCTGGGAAGTATTTTATGTAAAATAGGGGACATTCTGCTAGGGAGAAAGAAGAGGCTGTGGTAGCAGTGACTCACCTAAGTAAATGCTTGTTAATATATACATGGAAAGACTGTTGGACGACAGATCTTTTAAAAATTGTTCCAAACAAGTGGAGAAAAAGATTCAGCAAATGGTGTTGGAACAACTGGTAGCTATCTAGAAATAAGTGAAACTTGGATCCCTTCTTCATACACCCACCAAATAATAAATTCCAGGTAGATCAAATATTTAAATTTATGAAATTAAATAATAAAATTACTAGGGAAAAACACAGGGGGACTCTTCTTAAGCATAAAATAATAAAGGCCTTTGTAAGGTTGATACATGACCCAGAAGACATAATTTAAAAGCCAAAATTTTAATAACTGATAAATACAACTACATAAATCTAAAAACTACACATTAAAGATAAAGTCAAATGACAATAATAAACTAGGGAAACATTTACAATTCATATCACAGCTAAAGTACTAATTCCCCTACTAAATAAAGAAATCCTCAAAAACAATAAGAAAATAAACAATAACCCAACAGAAAACGATAAAAAATATATGACTAAGCATTGCATGGAAATGAAAATAAAAATAACCATTAAATATGTGAAAGGTTTTCTGTACCATTCTTAATTGAAAATATATGTAAATTAAAGCTACCATGAGATAGTATGTTTCATTTCAAAGACTGGCAGAGATTAAAAAGTGTTAAGATATTCTATACTAGTGAGGGTTTGGTACACTGCTGATGGGAGTATAATTGGTGCAAAGTCTAAGAAGGGTAAGTAGGCTATAACCACAACATACAAATACACATTAATCAAGGTTCTCTAGAGAAATAGAACCAATAGGAGATTATAAGTATAATTATATAATTACATATATACATATATGTAAAATGGGATTTATTCTAATTTATTCTAATAAACTGGTTCATGCTATTATGGGGGCTAGGAACTCCCATGATCTCTCATCTGTAAGCTGGAGACCCGGGAAACAAAGAAAGCTGATGGTGTAAGTTCCAGTCCAAGTCCAAAGGCCTGAGAACCTGGTGCACTGATGGTATAAATCCCAGTCCAAGAGCAGAGATCAATGTCTCAGCTCAAGAGATAGAGAATTCAGCCCTCCATCTTTTGTTCTATTCAGGCCCTCAATGGATGCCCATGCCACACGAGGAGGGTGATCTATTTAATTTAGTTTGCCAATTCAAATGCTAATCTATTTTGTAGACACCCTCACAGACCTTTGCCCAGCCAAGTTGACATAAAATTAACCATTGCACATGTATTTTTGACCCACCAATTCCATTTCTAATTATTTATCCTTCAGATATGCTCTTTGTGTACACAATTAACTATATAAAAGTATATTTCTAGCATCACTCTTTGTAATATGTATTCAAAAAGGAAATTATATATTTAAAAGAGAAATATCTGTTAAGAAATTATATCAGACAAAACTGGAAATACAGAGAATTAAAATTCTTTCTGTGTTTCTGACCCGCTCTATCCTTTCAGTCCTGTCCTCTTATACAAGGCCCTTCTTCCCACACTCTGGACCATGTCCTTTTCCTACACTTTTCCCTAACAAATAAATACTTAATTTGTGGCTCATTTATTTAAGACTTCTATAGGTGATTAACAATCATCTATTTTTCTTATTATCACTAGTGTGTTAATGGCTGATAATGTGATCTCTTACTCTTTCCAACTAAATTTTATACTTAAATATAAGTTTTCAACCAAAGGTAACAATCCAAGAATTTTTACATTATGGAGGAGAGGGTGGTGGTCTCCTCTTCAGAAGTATCACCTTGAATTTGAGCATTGTAGGAACTGTTCCCTGACATGTGCCTAAAAAATATCTATAGCCATGCTGGCGAGGATGTGGAGAAACAGGCACCCTCCAACACTATTGGTGGGAATGTAAACTGGTACAGCTGCTCTGGAAACAATGTGGAGGTTCCTCAAAAAATTAACAGTAGAACTCCCCTATGACCCAGCAATAGCACTGGTAGGGATTTACCCAAGGGATATAGAAGTACTGATGCATAGGGGCACATGAACCCCAATGTTCATAGCAGCACTTTCAACAATCACCAAATCATGGGAAGAGCCTAAATGTCCATCACCTGATGAATGGATCAAGAAGATGTGGTATATATATACAATGGAATACTACATGGCAATGAGAAAGAATGAAATCTGGTCATTTGTAGCAATGTAGATGGACCTCTAGGGTGTCATGCTAAGCGAAATAAGTCAGGCGGAGAAGGACAGATACCATATGTTTTCAGTCATAGGTCTAACAGAAGAAACTTAACAGAGGACCATGGGGAGGGGAACAGGGGAAAAAAAGTTAGGGAGAGGGAGGGAGGCAAATCATGAGAGACTCCTGAATACTGAACAAACTGAGGGCTAAAGGGGGAGAGGGAAAGGGGAAGGGGGGCAATGGACATGGAGGAGGGCATTTGTGGGGAAGAACACTGGGTGCTATATGGAAACCAACCTGACCATAAACTACAAAAGAAAAAAAAAATCTAAAGCCAAAATATTGTGGCTAGAGAGGTCTAGTGTTGGTAGAATACAAAGAGAAAGTCCTATAACCCAACTAACGTGAGTTTGCTCCTTGGTGAGTCACAAATAGAAACTACACAAAGTAGAGTTGTTACACAGGTGGAACTTTATTTGCAATAGATATGGAGATCTCAGAGAATAATTTCCAAAGCCATGACTCCCCAAGCAAAGGTGAATGAGCTCCTTTTACTTAGGGTTAGGGTGAATATTTAGAAAGGGGAGCCCTGTCATCATAGGTAGAGGTGAACATAAGGTCACATTAGCACCTTAAGAAAACATGACTATACATGCATTATATGTTATGTAAATAAGGCTTGTGTTCCTATTTAGGTGATGTTAGAGTCACAATGAGGTTAAGGCGACTGTTGGTCACTCCATAGGTGACTCCATGGTCGATCTGCGCAGACATGGGTTGGGGAGCTACGCTCAAACTGGTCTGGGTCATCTGGGCGACCAGAGCTCTTTGTCCAGCAGTCGTTATTGCCTGAGGGGTAGTCTCAGTTTCCATCACGGCTTGATAGGCATGCCAGGTCTTCTGCTTGAGTTAAGAGATAAGCCGGAAAGAAGGCCTTAAGGAAAAATGCGTGACAAAGGTTGGTGAGTATAAGCAGGTTAGCAATAACAGTCTGTTCTTGGGGTCTATCTGGTGACAGTACATTAAGGGCAATTTGTATTTTCACCAATGGCAGGGAAAAGTTGCATTTTCTTGTAAGCCATATGTGAACCCCACAAAAAGTGACTAGCTATAAACCATACTGTAAAAGGAGACTACTAAACAAGGCTTCCTGACAGGTGTAAAGTGACCTCAGACAGGATGCTGGACTTACCCTGTAGGAAACTATAACCAGATCTCCCCAGCTGGAGAATATCAGATGTACCCAAGAAAATAGGGTGCTTGGGTGGCTCAGTCAGTTAAGCATCCTACTCTTGATTTCCACTCAAGTTATGATCTCATGGTTTGTGAATTCAAGCCCTGTGTTGGGCTCTGTGCTGACAGCTCAGAGCCTGCTTGGGATTCTCTCTTCCCCCTCTCTCTACCCCTCCTCTGCTAGCTCTCTCACTCCCTAAACATAAATCAATCAATCAATCAATAAATAAATAAATCTCCAAGAAAAGAAATGTATGGCCATACAAGGAGGGCATTAAGATTAGATGACATTGGTACTGGTCAAGTAAGTCCTTTCTGGTCCTTTGTGTGTGCTTTACCGTACACTTCTAACCTTAGAGGAGTAAGAGTCAGCACAGTGGTTTGAGGAAGAGGGAAGAGGAAAAAAGGAGAGGACTAACCACTCTTATCTGTTTCTCCCTTACTTCCCTGACCATAATCACTCCTCATTTGTTGACCGGTCTTGACAAGTTGGCATCACCAAGGATTCTATCCTTGGCCTAGCATTCTTCACATAATGTGCGGTCTCCTAGAAACACTTCTACTTACACAGTTTCAAACATGTTTTGTTTATTTCCTAACACTTACTACTCTCTGAATTTCAGTTTGTTTTACTTAATTATCATCTGTCCTTCTCTGCTAGGATATAAACTTGATGGCAGGGAATCGGCTGAATCTCCAGCACCTACAAAAATGCCCAGTGTATAGATAAAAGAAATTATTTTGTCAGTCACTAAACAGAACAGAACTGTGACAAATGGGATGCAGAGTTATACAAGGTATGACCTTTGCCCTTCAGGAATTCACTGCCTATAAGGAAGAAAGCCACATGTGAACAGATAACTGTCTCATAGTCGATCAAGTTAATACACAACATCTGTTAGGAAATGGGGTGACTAATTGCGTGGGACAGTTGTGTAAGGCTTCAAAGAGAAGTTTCATGTTAGCTATATCTTAGAGGATAAATAAGAAATTTATCAGGTGAAAAAGGAGTAAAGGGGAAGAGCAGGAGCATAGGCATGAAGACATGAAAACAAATGACCCAATATCATTCTTAAAATAGTTTACAGTAGGTTGAAAAGAGGGAAGCTAAACTGTGAGGCCTCAGCTCTCCTTCTATAGGAGGTCATAAAATAAGCCAATACATGTCAGCCAGAAGTTGGGCTCACTCTAGTTGTAAAATCATGTCCATACCCCTTTTCATCCTAGGCTGAATCTGTGAGTCTAGTTACCTGTTTCATTCTGCAACTTTTTTCTTAAAGTTTATTTTTGAGAGAGAGAGAGAGAGAGAGAGAGAGAGAGAGAGAGAGAGAGAGAGAGAGAGAGAGAGAAGTGGAGGGACAGAGAGAGATCCCTGGAGAGAGACTCCCAAGCAGGTTCAACACCATCAGCATGGAGCCCGACGTGGGGCTTGATCCCATGAACTGTGAGATCACGCCCTGAACCAAAGTCCGATTTAAGTGACTGAGCCACCCAGGTGTCCCTCAGTCTGCAATTTAACAAAGAAGTGCTTCAGATTAGTTGTAACACATGGAAGGAGATAGCTGCCACTCCCTGACAGCTGAATGTATGCAATGGGCCCTGGCTGGGCAGCTTAGTAAAGGACCCTGCCAGCTCCTGGCAGGCTGTCCTTGAGAGTCAAACCACTTATGTGCTTCAGCCTGAGAAAAATGCCACTCAGACTCCATCGTTCAACCTAATCAGGCCCAGGAATACCGCACAGGTGCCCACGTGTGGGTGCCTACATGCACGGGTGTGCTCTCATGAAAGTCTCACATCAAAATAGGTTGAATTTGTAAATTCCCTTTCCACATTTGTTTCCTTCTACCATTATTTGTGACTACTTGAGGAGTCCTCCCCTCTTCACAAGTCCCCATCACATCACATTCTCACGACAGCAATCATGGAAGGAGGAGAATAGGGAAATATGGTAGGTGTGCTGGGACTTGTTGGAAACCCTTTACACATCATATAGTATTAAATCTTGGTCCATTATGCTGCTTTCCTGTGCTGCTCCAATAATTCCTCTGCTTTTTTTGTTCCTTAGGTTCCTCTTCTAGAAAATGGGAATAAAAGCACTGGTCTCTGCTTTTCCCTTTCCACTACTTAATACAGAGACATGATATTACGCTCATTAAGATTCTATAAAACATTTTAGAGGCTCTGAAATTTATTTGGACACCTCAGAGACGAAAACTTTTAACATGTTACTATTACAGTTCCTATAAAACATTAACCCTTCTTTTAGATTATCCTTCCTTCCCAAAATAGGCAATCATTTGATCTTTCTATTTAAATATTGTACTCCTCAAATGAATTGAGCCAGATATATTGCATTCTCTTGATACATTTACTCCAGTTCCATTCTGTACTTTAGCTGAAAAAATGGGTCATTTCCCAGTAGACAATCATAATAAAAATAGTCTATCCTCAAATAACAAGTACATTCAGATATGAGACAATATTGGTTTTTAAGGCAAACCCAGTTGTAGCCTTTATGGGTATAAAGCTTCTGACTTCCTTATATTTTAATGTAGCTATGGCTGTTTAAACTGCCATAGTAAGTATTGTTAATAACACACATAATATTGTTGCTTTGGTATCGGGTTAGTATGAAAATATATATTATTCTCTAGGCTAAGAGGAAGACATTTAATAAGAAGATATGAGCTGAAGAACCACAGTAGCTTTACCCAGGTGTATGGGGCAGGCTGTTAGTTTATTGGCAAGTATCAGGTGCAATTGGAGCCCTGTTTCTTCATAGCAACTTAATTTCAGTCACATTCTTCCTATGAATACACAGGATATTATTCATTAATTAGGATGTAATTGTAAAGTTGCCATAGTTATCTAACAAATGTGTTAATTAGGCCCTCTCTAAATTACAGTGATTACATTTACTTCCTTTGGTGACATGTTCTTGAAATGTAAATGGACTCTGACACCTGTGTTTGGCTCTCTCTGTGAAAAGTGTGCAAGCACAGCTACGTTCCAATTCTGCCCCAGTTCACATGGACACAAGCCTCCTTGGGGTAAGGGCTGGCATTCAGTGAAGTCATAAACTAAAAGGTCTTGTGGCTTAGGGCCAATAAAATACCCTGTCAGCCAGTGCAACCCTAGTAAATAGCATTCTGAGACTCCCTATTTCCTATCCAATGAGGGAGTATACCCACTAAAGGACCCCTTCCCAGTCACCCAGCAGCACAAGGACATAGGATGATTAGGTGAATAAAGAGGCTTGTCTTTGATTGAGGACACCTCCCTGTCCAATTATGCCTCCTCTGGCCCAACCCACCCTCTTGAAAAGGTTGAATGACCTCATACTATCCTTGGCTACCCCTTGAGAGGACCTTTCTCTAGGCCTTCCCTTCCTACTTACCCCACGTTCCACACCATTCCTTCTCTTTTCTCCTCTGTTCTTTGTCTCATAGGACTAATCAGATGGACAACACCAACTATCCCTCCATATCCACCATCTCCAAAACATATTTCCCTTTTCCTAGGGTCTTCTGTGTCTTAACTCAAATGACTGATGCTAATTACAGTAACTGTAGGTGCCGGTGTTAAGCACAATACACAACTCAGGAAATTGCCTGATTGTGATATGCAAAGAGTAAGTACTCCTGGGCCCTCTCATTCATTTTCTCTGCTTCCCTGAAGAGGTTCTCTTCTTTTTTCAGGTCTTTGTGTTCTTCAGTTGTAAAATTATGTTCATTAGTTCCAACCAAAAATTGAAAAGCAGTTATCAGGGCACAGCTGGAAGAGTTGTCAGAGACCATCTGGAATAGAAATGGTATAGGTTTCATCCCAAGGGTCAACTTCATTCTGTCGATACTGGCTGTCTGTGGTATAGTTAGAATTCTGAGGTCCTGCCTAAATTCAGTGGTACAGAACATCATGATTGATAAAGCATTTTCTACCACTGGTGTGAAAATGAGTTGTGGCAGCCTGCATCTTAGGTATTTTGTGTATTTTTTCTAAAAAACCTGCCATCTTTCTATGTTATGAAGAACAAGCATAATTAGAGATTTGAATACTTTGTAGCTGAGAGATGTTACCAACAGATAACATCATACGTTCTATTTCTTTCCCTCCAAAATTTTGTTTCCAGGCACTTCAGAATTTATAACAATATCCTCTAGTAGGGCAAATGTCACACCTACGCAGTTTTGGAGATGGTTTGAAACAGCAACCAAAAGCCCTGGGGGTTGCCACCATTAAGGTAGTGAAGGTAGTGAAGATCTTATGACAAGATGTACCTATGTTCCATTCATGGCAGAACACAGAAATTTCTCCTTAGCCACTATTGTTGACATTGGTGATATTATCAGATTAGCTCCTATCATCTCCTGGTAGGCAAGATTGGGCCATGGAGAGGGCAAGGTATTTTGCTGTAGAATAAAATAATATAGAAGGGTTACAATTTGGGACACAGCCTGGGATATACAGATTCTGGTGTGGAAGAGCTGGCCTGAGAGTTCCGGGCATCAGAGACATGAGGACACAAAGAGGGAAAGTCAGACACCCTAATGTCAAATGTTTTCTCCTCCACAGGTTGTGAGTTTTGAAACAGATAGTGCTCTATATATGATATGTGTGAGAGAGACGGAATTGGTTGAAAAAGTAGACAAGAGGTCAAACCTAACACAGCTGCTCATCCGTATTATCCAGTGTAAGCCACGGCTTGTCCCACACTTGCTTGGGTGTGTGGTCAATCTGGTTCATAATATCTGGCAGCTGTGTTTCTGGAGTACAGACTTTGGGGGTTAGGAACGCTTCAAAGGAGGTCACAAGCATGTTAACAATGGTTAGCAACAGCACTGAGAAAATGATTTACCAGAAGGCAGATTTCCCTACTTACGTAAAAAACAGTCTTAGTTTAGCTTCTGGGCTTTGCTTCTCTAAAGCTAGACAAGCCTGAGTTCATGTTTCTAGGGCAGTGATACCAAAGGCAGCAGCACTTACTTATCCAGATGACTTTTTTTTTTGCATTATATAATTAACCTGGGAATGTGCTTTTAAAAATTAAAATTATAATTTAGCTCTAGGGTTCAGAGTGGACTGAATTATTTTCTGCCCTACTTACCCTATACTAGAATATTGGTTAAGAACATGGGGTTTGGAATCAGGCTTTGGTTTGGAGAACATTCACAAGTTATTTAAAATTCTTTGTCTCATCTTCTTTATCTTTTCCTGTGAACCTGGACCATCATGTAACTAATCAGTTGCTCAAACAAGAAACCCAAGGGTATGTATTCTCTGAGGTTGCCATACCAAAATGCTACAGACTGTGTGGTTGAAATAATATTTGTTTCTCACAGTTCTGGAGGCTAGAAATCTGAGATCAAGGTGGTGGCAGCTTTGGTTCCTCCTGAGGCCTCTTTCTTGCCTTTTGAACAATTGCCTTCTATCTGTGTCTTCACATGGATGTCCCTCTGCACACACACATCCCTCTTAGAAGGACACTAGTCCTTATTTGATTAAGACCCACCCTAATGACTTCACTTAACCTTAATTACCTCTTTGAAGATCCCATCTGCAAATATGGTCACACTGGAGGTAAGGGCTTCAACCTATGTATTTGGGGAGACATAATTTGGTTCATAACCAAGTAATTATTAACATTTATTCCATGAATTTAAAATATAACCAAGACCTGTCCTTTATAATGAATTAAATGTATCCTGAATCAAATTTGCCCCACATCTACCACAACCAGTTGGTCCAAACTCTCATGGTCATCTTTGGCCTGAATGCACATAATCATCTTTTAAATGGTCTTCCTGCAACCACTCTCTTCCTCCCCTAATATATTCTCCATTCAGTGAGCATGGTTGCTTTAAAACACGCATTTGAACAGTCATTCTCCTCTAAAATATTTCACTGGTGTCTTATGGCCCCAAATCCTTTACACACTTGGCACATGTTTTGGCCCTTCCCTAACTTTCTGGCCTCCATATACAACAAGCTCATGCTTACTCTTTCTGCTCCCGCCACACTGACCTACTTTCAGTTTTCCAAAAGCCCCTACAAGCTTTTGCACGTGCTATCTCCCACTCTCTCTCCCTTGGGGAAGTATTCCTTGATCTTTATGACTAGGGCAATCCCCCTAATTATACATTCTTGTAGCCATTTTTAAGACTTGTCACAGTTGCAATTTTAATTTATTTATGAGATTATTTGATTATTATCTGCTTCTCCCACCAGACTGTAAGTTCCTTCAAAGAATTGCTGTGAAGATTGAATGAGATAATGAATATAAAATACTTTATTCGGAGCCTGGCAGTTAGTAAGTGCTAAATTGATTTTGGCTTTTATCATTATTACTGGAGTGTGTGTGGGGGGGGAGGATTCTCAACCATTACATATATTCTATTGGTTGAGCTTAGTTTTCAACCCATTTTCATCCCCTGGTTTTTATCTTTTTGGAAAAACTACCACAGTACCTAGAATCTAGTACCTGGTTAGCTTTCAATAATTGTTTGCCAGTATTGTTATTATTACATATTCTGATTCTCTTCTAGGTAGTGTTCTATCTTTGCCACTTACTGGTTCTGTGACCTTGGGCAACTTGCCTAACTTCCCTAATGATAATGAGGCCTACTTTAGCCAGCTGCTATTAAAAATTAGCCAAATACATTGACCTAGAGAGAATGGGTGATGAGCTATATTATTTTCCTTCTCTTGTGTTCTATGTGGAGGATTTATGCCTTCCTTTCTTGTAGATCTACAAAGCAAAAAAGAAATCTTAGAAAAAATATTTTATATTCAAATAAAACAAACCATTGCTTTTCCTACAGGAGAGCTGATTTCAAACTCACATTGGGAGTCAACACAATTCCATCGTCCTCAAACACCAGGAGAATATTCATAAACATGCTTTTCTCTCAATTATGTGGCTGGAAGGAATGTGAGTGAGCACTGCTTTTCCATCATGGAAGCACTCAGGCCCAAGTGCGTTCACCTCCATTTCCAGCTTGCCTTTGTCTTTTCTAGGGTTGACAGCTGGGCCTTCGACACACTCTGCAGATGGGGCCGCTCTAAGACAATAATATACCAAACAAATCCAAATTTCAAAAACATCAATTGTGGAGTGATTAGTCCCTTAACATGATTCTGTCTTGACAAAAAGATTAACCATAAAGTATCTTTAAGTAGTGATCTCTCCCTATGAGCTGAAGTATTCACGTACAGATCGTTGACTGAAAGAGAGGACTTGGGGAGACAGTAGCCAACTGAGAGGAAAGAGCAAAATTACTTAAGTTGCACCTTAGGAACCGTGTCATGATAAAATGAAGCAAATAATAAGTAGGCAACTCTGCAGTTATGAGCATGTGGAGGAATGCAAAGTGATTTACAAACCCTCCATTTGTAGACACCTTTTCAGGAGTTGCTGTAGACCTCCTCTTAGAATTAAAGAATGTCAGAGCCCAGCAGAATCACACACAGACACACACACAAACATGCGCATGTCACAGTGGACTTAGAAATTCACTTAGGTTTCACTACCATTTAAGAACATGCTTTCAACATGGCAAGTGCTGAATTGTGGGATGTGCGTGGCTCCACAGGAGGGGAAACATGGAGGAATTGTAGAATCTGTCAGCTCTCAGTATCATACCTGTTCTCTGACTTCCTCTTTACTGAGTTAAGCAGCTTGTGATATAGTGTAGTAGTTAAGACTACTAGTGGCCAACATTGGAATCCTTACTTACACATTGTTTACTAGCAATGTAAACTCAGGTAAGTGATTTAACTTCGTGATCTCAGTTTTCTCATCTTTAAAATAGGGATACACAAAGTATGTGTAGTAAGGCCACAAGGATTAAACCTATGTAAAGCACTTAGCACACTACCTGGCGCATAGTAGGTACTCAACAATATGAACAATATGTATTATTTATTAGTATTAAATAGTCTGAGTATTAATATTAAATACCAACTTCCTTAGTGTGGCCAGAGTCACTGCACACGTTAAATGCAATGTGTCTATATAAAATGTCTCCAATACTGTGATTCAGTATTACAGAAGTACATAGTTGCAGTAGAAATTTTTTACTTCTTTGGGAAAGTTCATTTAGCAAATCAAAAGCAAAATGAATGGTAGTTTCATAAAGGGAATGTTAAAATATGGGAAAAGTGTATTCATACTGTCAAACAATGGAATACAAGGCATTATGCAAAAAGTCTGTGGAGGAATGGGAAATGATCTGTCTATTGAGAAAGAATATTTAATGATATAAAAAGATAAGAACAATGGATAATTAAGTAAGACAAAGCAGGCGATAAAATAATATGCACAGTATGATCTATCCCATATGTATAGACACAAACTAATATACACACATTTTGTTTAATTTGGAAAAGAAGAGATACACAAAGTCATTTGCATAACTATATCTGAATAGATGGATTATGACTTTAACATTTGTTTAATTTTTTTAATTAAAAAAATTTTTTTAGAGAGAGCACACGTACATGTCAGGGAGGGGCAGAGGGACAGGGAAAGGATCTTAAGCAAGCCCCATGGTCAACATGGAGCCCCACATGGGGCTTGGTCTAACGACCATGAGATCATGACCTGAGCCAAAATCAAAAGTCAGATGCTTAACCAACTGAGCCATCCAAGAGCCCCAACTTTAAAAAATTTCAGTCTGTATTTTAAAACTTTCTCTGCATGAAGAAATCATCTGGTTGTTTCACTTCTGTCTTTTCAGTTGTCTGCCAAATTCTCATTGACAGTGGGAAAGGAAAAAGAATAAACATTAATTAGATGCCTCCTCTGTATTAGGCAAATATATATATGTAAGAACATATACACATATACACACATATATATACATGTACACACACATACATACATGATATACATGTGGATATCTGTTTATATCCACAGATATACACGTGGATATCTGTGTGTGTGTGTGTATATATATATATATATATATATGTGTGTATGTGTATGTAAATTAAATTACATAATAACCTTGCAAATTAAGAAACATTATCCCAATTTTACGTATGTCAAGAAGTTACATGATAGGAACAGGGACTGTGTCTCAGATTTCATATAGTAATTTTTAGAATCTAGCTTTAAATTGGACATTCATTGAGAGCTGATGGTAGAAATGAACCAATCCATTTCCAAGTGTTATTTGAAACTTATCATAATGTAACTAACCTAGCCTATACCTACTCCATATACATGTAACGATCGATTGTAAATATTAATGAGTGAGATTTTCTTCTATTTTGAAAGATAAGTTTTAAGATTGTAGAATCATGTGAAGCAAAGGCAATATTAATGGGAATGAAAATAGAGTGGGATTTGAAATTGCTTGGCCCCAACTCCCAGAGATGAACTTCTACATCTTTCTAGATATGAGTAAAACAAAATATTGTTTCTTAGTGTTTACACAGTGGATCTTTGTTTCAATTCATGCAACCAAGACTCTTGTGATTGTCCATTTGGCTCAAATATTTGTCAAAATATAAATTCATTTAATCCAACAAATGATCTGCCCAATATTCTAATGTAAGAAATCGTTTTTTAACTAAATTGATCACAGTAAATTCAGTCAACCATATGGACATTTGGGCTGTCAGCAAATAAAAAATCCATATCTGTTGCATAGCTTGCACTACACAAATCTAAACCTACCAACAAGAAAATCATACCTCTGAAATAGAATTTCCCACAATATTAAGGGCACATACTAAGGGGATAACATGCTTCCTGCCCTCATAGAGCCTGCATGCCAACAAAACTTTATTTTTAGCACTTACTGTTATTTGTGACAATAGATTGTGTTACCACTTCTCTTTGAGTTCTTTCCCTTTCCACAACCCTAATACCATTGGACTTAAGTATGCACGTATTGCATGCATGCATTCATGTAACTCGCATTCTTCCTTCAAAGCCTTCATTAGTTTTCCATTGCCTTCAAGAAAAATCCTCATGTCCCTCAACAGGACATTACAAGGCCCTTCATGATCTGTGACTCAAGGTTGATGTGCCCTTCATTGGGCCTTAACAAGGTTCTTACAGTTTCCTAAATGGGCTTACTCATTTTTGCACAGATGTTTTCCTGTTTTTGGAAAGCCAGGTCTAGCTATAATTTCCTAACCGCTTTCCTTTTAAATTATGAAAAGTAAAAACAGATTATAAAGAGTAACATAGAAGATGTCTATGATTCTAAAACCTGTAAAAAAAATGTTAAAAAAAAAGAGATCCCCTGTGTTTAAGTTCCTTAAGCTGTTCCTCTCACACCACAGGCAGTCACTTATGTAAATTCCAGATATATTTTTCATCCTACGCTTTATACACACATTGCGTACATTTATGTCCATAAAACTTGCTATGGAATTCTTTTGTATGATTTAAAATTTATAAAACTAGAGTAATTTGCGTATATAACTTCGCAACTAACCTTTTATCAGTCAACAAGTTTTTAATTTCAATTTCAATTTATAGGCTAATTGGATGTAATTACCCAATATGTTACGATTCATCTAATCCCTTATTGATGGACATTTTAGTTTTTTCCAATTTCTATCTGTTAGAAACAGTGCCATAGTAAGCATCCTTGTACATTTTCTAGGGCATCTAGAAGTAAAAATGTACATTTTCAATTTTACTCAAATTTAACTTTATTCCATTTGTTTCCCAAGCAATTATAACAATTTACATTCCTACCAGTGTGTCTAAATGTTCCTTTTTCCCTCCACTTTTTCTCACATTTGATATTACTGGGAAGATCTTTTAATTTTAAACAATACTCAACATTATTAATATATAACTACTCCTTCATATTGACAGGCAGTTGGTAGATTATGGGGAGGTTTTTTTTTTTGCCTCTTATGAACAAAGCTGCTATTAAAATGCATGCATAAGTCTTTGTGTAGAAATGTTTTCACTTATCTTAAGCAAATACCTAGATGTAAAATTGTTGGATCAACTCTATGTCTAGAAATAGGGAGTAGATATACCTTCCTCCATTTTTCCCACCAAGCACAATTTAAAACTTTGGACATAAATTATATATAAAACAAGCATAAGAAGTCTATAACATATTTTTATCAAAGTATAATTAACATATAATATCCTATTATTTTCAGATGTACATCATAGGGATTCAATATTTTTATATATTATGAAGTGATCCCTATTATAAGTCTAGTTACTGTCCCCAAAGTTATTTCAATATTATTCACTATATTCCCTGAGCTGTACATTGTATCCCCATGACTTACTTATTTTATAACTAGAAGTTGATACTTCTTAATCCCTTCATCTATTTTGCCCACATTCCCTCTGCCACTGGTAACCATCAGTCTGTGAGTCTGTTTCTGTTTCGTTTTGTTTGTTTTGTTTTTTAGGTTTCACAAAGAAGTGAAATCATACAGTATTTGCCTTTCTGTGATTCATTTTACTTAGCATAGTACTCTTAGGTCCATCCATGTTGTTGCAAGATTTCATTTCTTTTTTTAGCTGAGTAATATTCCATTGGATATGTATACCGTGTCTTCTTTATCCCTTCATCTGTTGATTGACATTGAGGTTGCTTTCATATCTTCGCTATTGTAGATAATGCTACAGTGAACGTAGGGGTGCATATATCTTTTTTAAATTGGTGTCTTTATTTTTTTTCAGATAAACACCCAGAAGTAGAATTGCCAGACTGTGTGGTGATTCTATTTTTAATTTTTGAGAAATCTCCATACTGTTTTACATAGTGTCTGCACCAATTGACATTCCCACTGACAGTACATAAGGGTTCCCTTTCTCCCACATCATCACCAACACTGTTGTTTTTTTCTTTTTGATAAAAGTCAATCTGACAGATGTGAGATGATATCGCATTGTGATTTTGATTTGCATTTCCTTCATGATTAGTGATGTTGAGCATCATTTTGTGTGCCTATTGGCCATCTGTGTGTCTTATTTGTAAAAATGTCTATTCAAACCTGGGTTACTCTTAAAAGAATAATGTGCAGGGCATGGGAGAGATCATAAAAAGTTATATTCTCTATTATTTAATTTATATAACATTCTTCATATGACAAAATTATAGAAATGAAAAATATATGAGTGGTTGCTAAGGGCAAGGGACAGTAAAGCTACACCTTCTGAGAAACAACATCAAAGGCTTCACATTTCTGGGAAATTTCAGTATGCAAATATGAAAGTAACTAAGCAAAAAATAAAACAACAGCAAACAGAAGCCTCCAAAAGCAAGGAGGAAAATGATTAGCCTATATTTAGGCAATATGTTGCCTAAAATATTCAGATTTCAACAAAAAATTACAGAACACATGAAGAAACTTCATATGAGGTCCACTTTATAACAAAAATGGAATCACCATTTTTGCAAGGATCAGCTTCTCAAGACTAAATAAATTTTCAAAAATATGTAATTACACATCAAACAAACAAAGGAACAAAAACTTGTTATATTGGAATTGGGAAAAGCTATTAAGAGAGTCTAGCAACTTCAGATGCCAAGTAAATTAATATGCTAACAACAAGTCCATCTTCTGGTAGTAAGTGTTAAGATTTTTTACTTTAGGTCAGTGGTTCCCAAACTTTGCTACACATTGGAACCACCTGGCTTCTACTTCAAGCTATTCTGATTTAATTAATATGGGATACCAGTTCGGCATCAGCAATTTTAAAAGCTCCCCATATGATATGGGAAACAAAATTTGGCAACCACTGTTTTATGTTGCTATTATTATTTAGAATAATAGCAATACATACGTTTTTGTGCATCTATTTCTGGCTGAAAATATAGAACTCTTTGTGTTATGCTTAGTATTATAAAGCCTCTCTTATAGATGAACAAAATGAGCTCAGAGTAATTAAATGACTTTCCTAAAGTCACATACCTAGGAAATACCAGATTCAGGATTCAAAATCAAGTATATTTAATTTGATAATGCACTATGCATAATGCACTATATTGAGAGAGTAACAGTGCAGTAACCATATTACTGAAAAATTGTACGGATATCATATCTCGGTATATTGAATGGTATTTTAAATGCACCAGGGAGCTTGTTATTTATAACAGCCCTGTAGTGAATACACGTTCATCTTCTACATTACTTTTGGGAACATGGCTTAGCAATAATAGCTCTTGTAAAGGAGCCTTCAGGATTTACTAGACAATAAGCTCAGAATGATTCAGTAAATGTGATACAAATGCTGAAACAAGTAAAGTGGTTATTCTTAGGTTGCATTAATGAAAGTATGATATCTAGACTGGGGAAGGTGACTGAGCTGTGCTGTGATCAGAACATGCTCACGTAATAATACTTGAGGCTTTGAGGTACAGTTTTGAGGCTTTGCCATTTTTTATTATTACAATAAAGTATTATTAACTTACAATACCATATCTAAAACACGTACATCCAGATATGTTCCAAAATTTCATTTTTTTCAGGATTTAGAAAGATAGTACAGTGCCATACACTGTATATTATTTAACATGCCCAGTGGGGTCTGGAACAGCACTCCCAAATCAAACACATTAATATTTTTGGAACAAAATCAATGAATATACATACCATATTGCAATAATGAAGATTATCAACAGCTCTACATCAGTTCAGACTTTGCTGCATAATTACCAAGTTATTCAGATTAAATCAAGTTTAATGGCCAAATGATATGAAAAACCTTTTCTCTCTGAGTTTTTTGGGCTTCTGAATTACCTTGTAGGCATCCTGGAAGTATATATGCTCATAGTGATAAAGATTCACATAATACAGAAGAACACAAAAGAGCTCTCTCTGTTCATCCCTAGTCTCAGTCTCAGAGCAGTTAACTACGCTTCATCCTTTCTCTTTGGAAGTTTCCTGCTCCTTATAACCACAACAGAAAACATACTTCTACATCTCCTTTTAAAATAACATAGTAGCTTTCTGCCAATAAAGAATTAGTTCATTCTCTACTCCTACTTCTTCCTTAGTCATCCCCCCAATCCCTGCTAGTTACATTTTTTTTAGAGATAACTGTGTATGCTATACTTAAATTTATTTTCTTAACCTTTCCAGTTTAGGTGGTACCTTTACCTTCCACTTTATATAGAATGGAATACTAGGCCCTGTACTTTCAAAAGGAAATAACCGCAAGTATCACAGAGACATAAAAAAACACCATATAAGAAAAAGCCTAAACAAGATGTGACCCAAGAAAAAGATGGAAGTTGTCATCAAATAGTTGAAGGGCTAGCATGGAGATGAGAGAACAGAGGGTTCCATGTATCCTTAAGAGGGTAGAGCTAGAAATAATAAAGGGAATCCAGAACAGATTTCGGATCAGTATGAGCAAAACTTTACAAGGATAAGCAAGGGCAATCCAGAGAAGGTATAGATAACTTCATTAGGTAATGAGTGGCTTATCACTACAGATATTTACACAGGAGTTTGGTAACCTCTCGGCTGGGAAGTTATAGAGGAATTCAAACATCCATTGGGCAAAATGGACTAGGTAACATTTAAGACTCCCGTTCTGGGAGTCTATGATACAGTGACTCTTCAGTCTCTAGGGTCTCTTACAATTTAAAATATCTTCAATCCCATTAGTCTCAATAGCATTACGGTTGAAATTTATTAGCCAATTTTCCAGAAAGTTAACGATCTGCCATATATTGCATCAGAGCCCTAAACTTTTCTTTCAGGGAGTCTCACCAGATTCTTGCTGACTTGATTTTTGCTGCAAGACACAATTAGTTCTTTGGAGACACCAAAGGAATTAAAAAAATATTTGGAGTCATTGCTCTTATAAGCCATATCCAGGAGACTGAAAAGAGGAAAGAAAGAGAATCAAGGTGGGGCGAGAGTGATTATGTCTCAGGGCTGGAAGTTTGGATGTGAAGGAGCAGGAAGGTAAATTTTTTAAAAATGTTTTAACATTTATTTATTTTTGAGAAAGAGACACAGAGTATGAGCGGGGGACTGTCAGAGAGAGAGAGGGAGACACAGAATCAGAAGCAGGCTCCAGGCTCCCAGCTGTCAGCACAGAGCCCAACGTGGGGCTCGAACCCACAAACGGTGAGATCATGACCTGAGCCGAAGTCGGCCACTTAACCACTGAGCCACCCAGGTGCCCCAGGAAGGTAAATTTTTAAGACCTCTAGAGCATCCTAAGGGTTCTTATTTATCCAATGTTTGCCTGTTGCAAAAAGAACGGCTCCCAATTTAAACTCCAGGCCTCCAATTTATCATTTTTCATTCTTGATGAGAAGACAGCTATTCACAGGAGAAACACTGCTGCAGGTCTGTGTGCAGGGGATCCCAGAACGCTGAACCTCGGGAACTACAGAGGTGGGTGGAGATGGCTCAGGAATGTTTGCTAATAAAGGGAAGTTAAACGGAGGCAAGAGATCTTCATATTTGCTGCCTAACCAGCTTCATTCATGAATTCTTCTCTTTCATATTTTCTTTTTATTTTCATTTAAAAGCTTTAACACGGGATGCCTGAGGTGGTTCAGTCAGTTAAGCGTCCGATTTCAGCTCAGGTCATGATTTCCCAGTTCATGGGTTCGAGCAGCCGCGTGGAGCTCTGTGCTGACAGCTCAGACCCTGGAGCCGGCTTTGGATTCTGTGTCTTCCTCTGTCTCTCTGCTTCTCCCCAGCTTGCCCTCTGACTCTGTCTCTCTCTAAAAAATAAATAAACACTTTTTTTAAAAGCTTTAAACAAAGTCTAATTAAGCTTGAAATCTCAATGAAATAGCAAATAGTTTTTTTCCTGTTTTTTTTCATTGCAGGCATATATATGGTAAATTTCAAGAGAAAATCTTGTTTTGCATCCTCCTACCTCATCTCCTCAGTATTTGACATTATGGAATCACAGGAGGTAATGCGTACCACTGAATGACTGACTCTCCTGTATGTGTGTATGAACTCATGCCAAGCCTCCCAATTTGTCATGAATACAAATGTATGCACACCTTCAAATACATGCATGAAAATTAAATATGTACAGTGAAAATTTTTAAAGTATTTGAATAATTCCAATGAAATAGTATATTTTCAGCAGAAGAGCAGAGAATCCAAAACAATTTTTCTACTTTTTTGTATTTTCTCCTGAGTAACCAGAATGTTTTATTTAAATGGTGACATTAAATTAAGTCCCCCACCACCATAACTACCTCCCCACATACATACGCATATGCACGCAAGCGCGCGCGCGCGCGCGCGCACACACACACACACACTTCTGCTCATATTCAGAACATTTCTCCACCCACAGATTTGGAGCCAAGGAGCAAATGTACGATAATATCTCTTTATTTCCAGAAGCAGGGGTGGTTATAAATTGGTTGGAGTAGGCCTAAAGAAATGTATCAAAGTTGACCAAGAAAGAGCCTATTCACCAAAGCTGATTAATAAGGTGAACCCTCTTTAATCTAGAAAAACAAGGACTGAGAGAATGAAGTGGTGGATAGTTTTCCATTCACTAAAGGAGATCAAGAGAATGATCTTGGCTGTCAAGCTCCACAGTGTGGAATTTGAGGAGAGATGCACAAACATAAATCAGAAATTTGAGAAGGCGAAGACTGTCACCAAGGAAAGGAATCTTATATTCCACAACAGTGAGAGGATACATTAATAAGATTTCCTACCTTAAGAGTCTGTATCGCCCTGAGTGTCAAAACTTATTTCAGTTATGCCTTAGATAAGTCACAATGATGTGTAAGCCACTCACAGGATGTAGAAGTTAAGATTTCATGGAACATAATCATCTTTGAAAATGCTCACCTTCAAGGTAGCCCTTCCATTTTTCCATGTTGTTCCTCATGAACCAAAGTCATAAGATAATTTAAAGATGTATAGTGCATGATATTAATGAAATATTAGCCAATTACTTATACATTAATATCTTGGAATGCCCTATGTCATCTAAGTGTCCACAAATGCCCTGTGTAGGGTGTGTTAGGGGAATGGGGCAGTCAAGAGGCCTTGGATCAAATAAATGTGACTAATAGGACTAATTCGATCTACATTTGGGGGAAACTACATGAAAAGTACATGTGACCTCTCTACATTTTTTGTGCAAAATCCTCCAAATCTATAATTATTTCAATGTAAACACTTAAAAAAAATCCATGGTGAGCCAATGTGAGCAAACATGAAGAAACTGATATGGTTTGGGAAATGAGAAGGAGGGAAAATTCTAGCCTAGATGGTAACAGAATTTACAAATCGGTCACACTGGGACTGTTTTCAATCTCTGCACAGTAGTCTCCCACTTATCCTTGGTTTTGCTTTACACTGTTTCAGTTACCGGCAGTCAACCACAGTCTGGAAGCAGATGATCCTCCTACTGACATATGGTCAGAAAGTCGATAGTAGCCGAAAACTACATCTTCCTGTTTACATCATTTACCTCACTTCACCTCATCAGGTAGGCATTTTATTATCTCACATCATCACAAGAAGAAGGGTGAGTGCAGTACAATAAGGTTTTGAGAGAAAGTGACCACATTCACATAACTTTTATTACAGTATATTATTGTTATAATTATTGTATTCGTTACTAGTTATTGCCCTTTATCTTTTACTGTGCCTAATTTATAAATTAAACTTTCTCCAAGGTATATATGTATAGGGGAAAAGAAACAGTATAATAAGGTTCAGTCCTACCCACAGTATCAGGCATCCACCGGGTCTCAGAATGTATTCCCTGTGGGTAAGAGGGGACTACTGTACATGATTGAGAAAATGAATGACACAACAGGGGTTTTTTCCAATTCTTAGCTCAAGTAAGCAAATGTGGTAGGGAACTTCTGATCATCACAGAGATTACATATAGAGACTATTTAAATTTCTGCTACTTATAAGACAGTGAGGCACCTGGGTGGCTCAGTTGGGTTAAGCATTCAACTCCTGATTTCAGCTCAGAACATGTTCTCATGGTAGGGAGACTGAGCCTTGCCTCTGGCTGCAGCTGAGCATGGAGCCTGCTTAAGATCCTCTCTCTCTCTCTCTCTCTCTCTCTCTCTCTCTCTCTCTGTCTCTCGCCCCTTCTGCCCTTCCTCTACTCATGCATGCATGTGTGCGCACACATGCACAAACTTTCTGTCAAAAAAAAAAAAAAGAAGATAGAATTTGTTTTGAGGGCCCATGACAGAAACAGAACATGGGCTGTCCCCATGCTTGCACTAGTCTCTCATTCCCTTCCCTCCATGGTCAAACCCAACTAAGAAATTACTGTACCCTAATGTATAATGATGCCATATTCTTTCACAATAGCTGGGGTGTATGAAGAGAGACTTCTGTGTATAAACCTACCCACAAGTAGAATTAACTTGGAAGGATTTCCCCAAATTTTTTTTTTGTCTTGCAGATGACCCCACCAGCCCCTCCTAGAGCCTCCCTTGGCAATAAGTAGAGTATCCCTTCCCATAAAACAATGAAGTTGTTGTACAAAATTATTTTTCCCAAGATAGTGGGCTATGCATGGCTAAATCCAGAAAGCTAAACAGGATGCTACCCCTACATCTCTGGTGACTTCTTTTTGAATGCCAGCTCTTTGTACCCCCGAAACCACCAATTCCTACAAACACAAATGCGTTACTTGTATGTGGTATGCAAGGCATGTCTGTTAATATACATGCCCTCAATGCAGGCCTTGTATTAGATCAGTTTTGTAGTGAATGTTTCCAGTAGGTGCTGAGTACTAATTTTTATTTACTAGTGGAGATAAAAACTTCTAGGAAGAAAGGGTGTGGGGTAGAGAGGTCGGGATGAAGGAGGACCAAAGCCTTCATTATGCTGTCTTGGACCATATTTGGGATTCAGATTGGCTAATGACAAAAAGTTCTCTCCAGGTGTCAGTGAGTCACCTGACAAGCTGACAATCACTCCCACAGCCTGTTCAAGTCTGTCTTTAAATAAAATATTCCCTAAACCCCTCACCTCTGCCTCTCATGTCAATTGCGGCAAGATAAATGTTACATTAGATCCCATCACATACTTTCAATTAACGAGGCTTTGGAGCATGTTAGTGTAATTTGAATGCAGGCGTTTCGGTTTTTGAAGCTGGGGAAACGATAACGTTTCCTTCTTTGGTGCCTAATGAATGGCCTGAGTCATTAACCAGGTGAATAAAGACCGAGGGTATGGATGGGCCACCGCCTCCTCCCCATCCTTTTTAAATTTTAATTTGGGATTCAAACTAATGCCTTATTGCAGGGAACAATTCTGCCACTGACAGCACATTTTCTGTCTCTCCTGCCTGAGTCACCAACTGACAAGGAGAAAGTCTGCCAAGTCACAGTGAATATCTCTACCATGAGCTTGTTCCATATCTAGAATTTGGCTATCTATGACATCAAAAGAAGGTTACAAAAAGGTCACTAAGAGGGAAAAAAGCAAATTCAATTCAGGAATGGAGCCAACGGTAGATGAATTTCAGTGACAAACAGAGTTACTTTAGGGCCCTGATGGCACTAGGCTTTTGTGTTATGTGGATTGGATGGTCAAGAAGGAAGCATAAGTTTACACAAATACCTGGAGGCAGCATGAAAATCCAGAGAGATGCAATGGTTTTAAGGGGCATTCTAGAAAGCCCAATGCCCCCACCTCCTTAACACTCAACCAACAATACTCCTTTCTTCTGACTGAGAGAAGAGTTCAAATGCAGAGAAACCCCAATGAAGAAACACATTGACTTGAAGTCTTCTCAAAGGTGGCCATTTTGCATCTTTTATACTTAACTGCAAACCTTCCTACAAAGAAGGTAATAGTGCCTACGGGAGGAAGAGAGGAATCACTAAGGAATGTCCAAAAGAGATTAAAGGTAAGAAGATACACTCAGCGGTGTGGCCTTCAACAAATTCAACAGCAACCAGCCATCTATACAGAATCTCTGGCCTCTCTGTGGTCCATATTACTGAGAGGGACTGAGCGCCTATCCACATATGGATATCCAGGTTTGGGAGACCTTTCGTTTGCCATTATTGCCTACCAAAGTCTCAGAAATCAGCCAAGCACCATTTTGCTATGGTTCAAAAATAGTAAAATGCAGAAGCAGGCCAGATATCTACCAAGTAGCCTATTTACAACAGAACTCCACTTAATGTGATACATACTGAAGCACAACATTTTTTTAAGTATCTTCACAGCAATGGGGCCTGCGTACACTTGAAAGAGCTCAGGTATGGCCAAGGTCAGGCAGTAGGAAACCAAAGTCAAGCATAAGACAAAGCCAGCTATATAATTTGTGGGTCCCCATTACAAAATTAAAATGTGAAACCCTTGTTCAAAAATTAAGAATTTCAAGACAGTGACAGCAGAGCATTAAGCCCTATTGGACAGTAGAAGAATGGGATTCTTCTGAGCATATAGCCCTTTTGGACAGTGCAAGACTTGGGCCCATGAAGCAGATTCTGGTGCAACATAGGGGTTTTAAAGGAGATGCCTCTGAACAAGTCCATCTATCAGACATGTATTTTTCCTCAGATGGTCTATTTCCCATGAATCACAGTGTGGAAGAGCCATGAGAGAGAGCAAACAATGAAGCAAACAATACAAAACAAACACCAAACGCCAAAAACCAAACCAAACCGAACCAAAAAAACATGTTGTGTTGTCATCATTGGATTTTGAGTATTTCATTTGGGTTTTTCATTATTGTTGTTCTTCATTCCCTAAATGGGGTTTTTATCAAGAACGTAGAGAGAAAATCAAATATTTCTGACAGGAGTTAAGTTTGAACTTAGGTACTTGGCCCACAGCCCCTCCTGAGAGGAAGAGGGAAAAGCTCTATTTTCTGCATCTTGAGGATTAATCACTGTACCGCATTCGCAATCCTAGATTCAACTACAGTTAAACTGTGCAATGCTCAAATAATTTATGGCCTTCCTGTGGCATACTGAATAATTCATACCATTGTTTCTATCAGGGAAAAAATAAAGGCCTTGAGATACTGAGCCTGCTCTTGGTTCCTGTGAAATCTTGGTAGAAACAGTAAAGGCTTTGGTTATCTTTTTAAGAGGGAGCTCCGCAGTCCCAAATAGAGTCCCATTTGACCGGGAAACATGAAGCAGTCTGGTCCTACCATGAAGACACTGTGTTAGAGGGAAAAATAGGTCTGTTGTGTTGCTTAAAGGGTCAAGATCACAGATATTATCTCAGGTGTGTCCATTAACTTTGTTTTTATGTAATCATAGAATACAAACCTGGTTTCAGATTGAGTCCTGACCTTGGTCACCCTACAACTCTAACACTAATCACAGCAAGATTTATGAGAGAGAGGATAGATGCTCCAGTACATTTTATTCTACTGTATCTCCAATCCAGATCTTTTTTCTGAGCTTCATACCTGTCTACCTACCTTTTTATATAACTTCCACCTGGATTTCCCCAAGGAAACCTTAAACTCAACATGTCTAGAATTAAACCTCTCTCCCATTCCACTCCTTATCCCATCGCTGCATCCATCCAGTAGTATAAGGTAAGTCTTTAGAGTTAGACTTGATTCTTGCTTTTCTCATTGCCAGTCTCTTAGGGCTAAGGTGAGACTTGCTGGAGAAGTTAGGTATTAGGGGACAAGTAATATAAGTTATTCCCCACAGACATACCAATATTGAGGAAGAAAAATGATTGCAGAATGGCTTGCCCATCTGCATGGTGTGTGGTGTGGATAAATGAACGGGAAAACTATAATAGCTGAAGTACAGGACCAAATGGAGGTCAAAGAACCAGTGGCAATAAAAGCAAGCAAGAAAGAATAGCATCGAAAACACAACTGGATTCAAATGTCAGTAACGCTACTGATTAGTGTTTTTCCCTTTCCTTGTTCGTTAAATAGGAAGAGGTCAGCAAAGCCTTTGTTTGTTTGTTTTGTTCTTGTAAAAGGCCAAGTACCAAATATTTCAGGTTTTGCAGGCCACGCTGTCTCTGTAGCAACTATTTAACTCTGCAGTTGTAGCATGAAAGTAGTCATAGGAACATGATGTAAATGTTTGGGCGGGACAGTGTTCCAATCAAACTTTGTTTACAAAAATAGGTGGCAGGTCATTTTTGACCCATGGGCTGTAATTTGGCAACCAATGAAATAGCCCATCCGGTGGTAACAAATTAACTCTCTAATCTTAGAGACTGAGCACAAAGTTTATTTCTTGCTCATATTATACACACGATGGATGAGGATATTTTCCTCTGTCTTGTACATATTATCAATGGAACAGGTCGCCTCCAAGGTGACATAGAAGAGAAAGAGAGGCCTGAAGGATCCCATTAGTACAGGAAGTAGCTTACAGATTTTAGCCCATAGCTCACTGGCCAAAACCCCGTCTCATGGCCCAACTTCATTAAAAGGGAGGCTAGTAGAATATATTAATATTTGGTGAGCAATTCAGCCATTGCCATATGAAGCAACAATAATTTCTGTCTTGTATAATTATTAAGATAAAATATGTATAAAACATTTAGCACAGTGCCTCACACATAAGCAGCACTCAATAAATATTCCAGTGTTCCCAATCCCTCCCTTCTAATCACTCTATTCCTTGGCATGCTATACAATGCCCTTCACACCCAGACAGAGCTATTTATTGAATTAACATCCACTTGCCTTTTCTTATTCTGTTTCCTCTACTCTTCCTACTAATACATATTCATTTCCTATTCCTGCTCAAATGACATTTGACATTTGACATTTCCTTCATTTAACTTTCCCAGGCTGAGTGACTTGGGGTCCTCCTCTTCTGCCACCACACTTAGTACACACCATGCGTAATGAGCATGTTGTGATGTCCTTAATTATACATGTATGTCTTTTCCATCAGACTGTGAACTCCAGGAGGACAGAGCAATGTCATATTCTTATCTGTAGTTTAGCATTTACAAGAGTCTTAAATATTGACTGACAATCCCTAAGTGTTCATTAAACTCAGCTGGTTAATCTTAACAGTGGGAATTCTGATCCTAGGTATCCTATACTCATGGTAGGAGCAGCTTGAGACACATGAAGAGCTTTTCTTGTTTATGCCAGCAGTAGCTTCAGAGCCTTATTGGTAGCTCCACAAAATGAGGTTTGGCAAAGAAGAAGCACTTAAAAGTTTGCTAAAACCTACAGGAAAGAGAAAAACAGAAAAGGTAGTTAACTGTCCTATGTAAGTCCCCCAATTTCTTTATTTTTTATGAATCCAGTACATTGAGGGGAAGAGTTGACTAAATTCAGGCAAAGTGATGGGTGTGAATAGTGTATATGCCCTAGAGCATGTTCATTGTCATTTCCGAATGGGTCCATCAAGTATACTTGTGAAACTATATTGAACAGGCCATCTCTAACCCAGGGTCCAATGACCTGGGACTTCTCACTGCTAAATACTGACCATACTGTTTAGAGAGACTCCCAGAGCAGCGTCAGGACCATCTATCTTGCTACACCTCTCACTCCCAGTGGAAATCAATAAAAAAAATAGTGATTGAAAAAAACACATATTGCATATATTAAGCTTTGGTCTCTTGGCTCATCTTTTCAGAAGCCGTATCAAATAATGCCTTGGATTTTTTAAATCATACATTGCACTTAGTGCTTTCTCTATCTTTATTATTACTATTTTAAAAAGCAATAGCAATTGTAGCTATTTGTGGAGCAGAATCAATGTAACAGGGACTTTATATAAATTCCACTAAGCACTTTGGAAGCTTAAAAATACCTCTCCTGACCCAGGACTGTTGATTTGGCCTACTGTTCTATTTGGCTAACGAAGAAAATCACCATCTCATTCAAGCACTGAAAATAGTAATGTGTGGTCTATGCATCTCAGGATTAGGCCCTCACTGATAGGAAAGGCTGCAAGTAAATGAGAGACAGTAAATAGTACATACTCTTGTGTTCAAATCTTAGCTCTGATACTTACTAATTATATGGCCTCAAGCCAATTACTTGACTTCTCTGAGACAGCTTTCATGTGTGTAAAATGAAACTAATAATAATGCCTATTTAGAGTTATTGTAAAGGATAAGCTAGATACTGTTTGTAAAGAACTCAACTAAGTTTGGGGTACATAATAAGCACTCAATAAATATAAGCAATTATTATTTTGACAATGTGGATAAAATAGGCTAGAGATGATCATTGGGGAGTGAAACAATACCCCACCCTGAAGGCAAATAAGGGAACAGATATAGATTCTCATCATGTTCTAGAAGAACATCAGTATATCTGGTGGTGAGAACCATGAGAGTATCAGAGAGGAAACACTGGTGGACAGCATGATAAGCACTAATGTTTGGACGAATAATTTTGGAGATATTTGTTAAGTGATATCTGAGTAGGGCCCAGAGATGATATGAGGGTAAGAAGGCTGATTCTGTTTCACTTTCATTCCAGGAGAAATAATACAAGAGAGCTCTTGGGTTCTTCTTAGGCTGAGGCTCAGCTTATCCAGGTAAAGAAAGGCAGAAGTCAAGGTAAAAAAAAAACCTGTGAATTAAAAAGGGTGGAATTTTTGACAAGGAGGATGGATCTTGAGGGCATTATTCTAAGTGAAAGAAGTCAGACAGAGAAAGACCAATACCCTATGGTTTCACTTGTATGTGGAATCTTAAAAAGAAAAACAAAATCAAGGTCATAAATACAGAGAACAAATTGACTGTTGCCAGAGGTGGGGGTAGGGGGTGGGCAAAATGGGTGAAGGGGTCAAAAGATTATAAACTTCCAGTTATAAAATAAGTAAGTTATAAGTATGTAATGTAAAACATGGTGACCATACTTAGCAATAGTGCATTATATATTTAAATGTTCTCATCACAGGAAAAACAATATAACTATGTGTGGTGATGGTGATGAATGTTAACTAGACATTGCAAAGATCATTTCATAATATATACAAATATTGAATCACTATGTCATATACTTGAAACTAATGTAATGTTATATGTCAATTGCATTTAAGTAAAACATAAATAGATAAATAAATAAATAAACAGAAATATTTATGATACCACAGAATGGGATTCCCCTCACTCTTTTACTTTTTCTTCTCTAAGCCCTGATACTCAAGAAATGTGAGTTTCTGCTTTTTCCATTAAATGTCTTAATAGGAGTTCTTCAACATTTTATTGTGGAAAATATCAAACATTGAAAAAATAGAGTAATATAACAAACCTCCATGTTTTTATCACCCGCTTTCAACAATTCATGGACAATCTTATTTAAACTATACTTCACCTAATTCTTGACCCCACACCGTGGATTATTTTGTGGCATATCATAGGCATCAGATAATTTGATCATTTAATATTTCGGTATTTAGCTCCAAAAATACAGGTGAAAAAATAATAACTATAATACTATTATCATGCCTAAAGGAATAAACCATAATTCAGTTGGTTAAGTGTCTGACTCTTGATGTCAGCTCAAGTCTTGATCTCAGGGTTGGGATTTCAAGCCCCACATTGGGCTCCATGCTGGGTGTGGAGCCTACTCAAAGAAAAATGAAATGAGTCCTAAATTTTAAATTTTATCAAATATTCTCTCAGTGTTCAAATATCCCTGTCTCATTATTTTTTTATTAAGACTCATTATTATGTCTCATTATACATAAATTTTCTTCACTTTGCTGTTTTTCATTTAACATTGCATCATGGAAATAATTTCATAATACTCTACAGAGATATTTAAGAGAGCCTTTTAATACAGTAAAGCATTCAGGTTTTCCTATGTAGAAAGAAAGCTGTATGAGCAAGATAAGGACTTACTTGTCTTGAAAATGATCCACTCAGAATAATCTGAGAGATCCAAACACTTCCCACACTAAGTAGGGGCCATTCCATAATGTAGTCATCAGTAATGTACTTCTTTTTCTTGACCTGGATGGGAAGAGCAGAGGGTCTGGGGGGGGAAAGGTGGGGAGAAGGGAGAGTAGGGAGAGAAGTAGCTCTCAGTGCTCATATAGAGCTAAAAGTTGACCAGCTGGAAAGAAAAAAAGGAATATTCACCATTCTCCAGCCACCATTTTGTATTTATGATTATCTAGTGGTAATGTTGCTTCTTTTCCATTAGTGGACTACACATGCAAGTCCCACAAAATGTTGTTGAGCATAGTGGGCTGACGTTTATTTAAGCATCTTTGGCACTAACTGTGACCTTGGGAATATCACTACTTCTCTGGGTCTCAGATGTATCATCTGTAAATTTTGAAACTAGGTTATATAATTTTGGATGCTCCTTCAAACTCTTACGTTCTACCTTTCTTTCAAAAAATTTAAATTAAAAACAATCAAACTGACCAGAATTATTTGTGGATATGTAAAGTAAAAAATCAGGGCTTCACTTTTTGCAGAGGGAATTTCACTCTTTGAAAAGAATCATAGATTTAAATTAAACTTTGGGACACCGGAGTGATTCAGTCAGTTAAGTGTCCAACTTCAGACTAGGTCATGATCTCATGATTCATGGGTTCAAACGCTGCATTGGGCTCTTCAATGAAAGCTCAGAGCCTGGAGCCTGCTTCCGATTCTGTCCCCCTCTCTCTCTGCCCCTCTCCTGCTCACACTGTCTCTTTATCTCAAAAAGACATAAACCTCAAAACTTAAAAAAAAAAAAAAGAATGCACTGCTACCAACAATCCAGCTGTAAAGATATATAAATATAACTATAAATAAAAAGGGGTGGATGCATTGGGCTGAGATTTTAATGTGTTTTTTGAGAATGTAGCCAATTAGACCAGGTCCATAAACAGCAGTTACATAAATACCTGAACATGGTAGACAGCAGCAGTGGCAGTAGAAGAAGAAAAGAAGGAAGGAATGTCCATCAGTGAATATCTGTTAACAAGCATGAGAGATTATGGGTCAAATATGATATGACTCAAAATGATGAATACTTATGTGTTGTTTCCATGTGTAATGCTAAGCACAAGATTGGATATGTGGGAAATTGTCTTCAAAGTTTTCGAGAAAGATGGGTGAAAAACTCAAAGAATTCTAAATTTCACAATGTAGAATAAGCATACTTCTCGAGAGGTAGGACAGGTAAAATAAAAATAGCATCATGCCTGATTGACAGATCCATATTATTTTAACATGTATTTTACTACTAAGGGGAAAGACTGGAATGATCTAGGGACATCCAGCACTTGTCAAATCAGTGGCAGCATATACAATGGTTTCTCCATCTGAGATAGAGCATGATCCGGAGTGGCATTTCCAAAGTATTATGATCTGATGTGGAGGGCAATATAAAGGGTTCTAAATGGGAAGAGTCCAGAAGTTTAAGTCATAGTTAAGGATAAATTCTATGTTTCCTAAGTAATCTTTGGAAGTAATTTGGCTACTCTGGGTCTCAGTTTCCTCATCTGTAAAATGAATTTCAAAACATTTTGTTTTAGTTTATTAAGAGAATCCATTCCTTGGTTTGAGTTTCAAAATACAGTAATAAATAATAATGTTAATAATGATGATGGCCAGAGTGGTCCTCGTAACAATGCCCACTGTAACCTATTGAGAAAGGTCTTCATCAAATTGCTTGATTGGTATTCTATTGCCTGATGACCTCCTCTTTTTTTTTCTGTTTTTTTTTTAAGTTTTTATTTTAATTCCAGTATATTTATTTAACACGGTATTATATTAGTTTAATGTGTACAGTATAGTGATTGAATAGTTCTGTGAATCACTCAGTGGTCATCGACACAAGTGTACTTAATCCTTAATCCTCATCACCTATTTAACCCATCCACCGACCTCCTCCACTCTGATAGCCATTAATTTGTTTTCTATAATTAAGAGTCTGGGTTTTTTTAAAGTTTATTTATTTATTTTGAGAGAGAGAGAGAGAGAGAGAGAGAGAGAGAGAGAGAGAGAGAGAGAGAGAGAGAATGAGTAGGGGAGGAGCCCAGAGAGAGGGAGGACTGAAACAGAGAGTAGACCCTGACACAGGACTCAAACTCGCGAACCATGAGATCATGACCTGAGTTGAAATCAAGACTTGGTGCTTAACCAAACGAGCCACCCAGGCACCACAAGAGTCTGTTTCTTGATTTGTCTCTCTCTCCCACTTTTTTGCTTATTTGTTTTCTTTCTTAAATTCCACAATAAGTGAAATCATATGATACTTGTCTTTCTCTGACTTATTTCGTTTAGCATTATACTCTCCAGCTCCATCCATGTCATTACAAATGACAAGATTTCATTCTCTTTAACTTTTTGAGGAACTTCTGTACTGTTCTTCACAGTAGCTACACTAGTTTTCATTCCAACCAACAATGCATGAGGGTTCCTTTTTCTCCACATCCTTGCCGATACCCATTATTTCTTGTGTTGTTGATTTTATTCATTCTGACAGGTGTGAGGTGATTTCTATGTGATGTTGAGCATCTTTTCATGCGTCTATTGGCCATCTGAAAGTTTTCATTGTAGAAATGTCTGTTCATGTCATCTGCCCATTTATTAAAATGTTTTAAAGTTTTTTAATATATTTTGAGAGAGAGAGAATATGCATGAGTAGGAGAATGGCAGAGAGAGAGAATCACAAGCAGGCTCTGCTTGTGTCAGTAAGGAGGAGTCCAATGAAGAGCTCGAGCTCACAAACTGTGAGGTCATGATCTGAGATGAAACCAAGAGTCTGACACTTAACTGACTGAACCAACCAGGCGCCCCTGCCCATTTTTAAATTGGATTATTTGCTTTTTGAGTGTTGAGTTTTATAAGTTCTTTATATATTTTGGATACTAACCCTTTATCAGATATGTCATTTAAAAATATCTTCTCCCATTCTGTAGGATGCCTTTCAGTTTTGTTGATGGTTTCCTTTGCTGTACAGAAGCTTTTTATTTTGATATAGTCTCAGTAGTTTATTTTTGTTTTTGTTTCCTTGGCCTCAGGAGACATATCTAGAAAAACGTTGCTACAACCAATGTCAAAGAAGTTACTGCTGTGTTCTCTATTAGGATTTCTATAGTTTCAGGTCCCACATTTAGGGCTTTAATACATTTTGAATTTATTTTTGTGTATGGTAAAAACAAGTGGTCCAGTTTCTTTCTTTTGTATGTTGCTGTCCAATTTTCCTAACACCATTTATTGAAGAAACTGTCTTTTTCCCATTGGACATGCTTTCCTGCTTTCTCAAAGCTTAACTGACCATATACTTCTGGGCTTTCTATGTTGTTCTACTGATCTATGGGTCTGTTTTTGTGCCAGCGCCATACTGTTTTTATCACTACAGCTTTGCAGTATAACTTGAAGTCTGATTTGTGATAGCTCCAGCTTTACTTGTGGCTCTATGCAAATTCTAGGATTGTTTGTTCTAGTTCTGTGGAAAATGCTGTTAGTATTTTGATAGGGACTGCATTAGTGTGTAAGTGCTTTGGATGGTATAGTTTTTTAACAATATTTTTTTTAATCCGTGAGCATGGAATGTGCTTCCATTTCTTTGTGTCCTGAAGACACAAAGTCCTTTTATCATTGGTTTATAATTTTCAGAGTATAGGTCTTTCATCTCTTTGGTTAGGTTTACACCTAGATATCTTACTAGTCTTGATATAATTGTAAATGGAATTGTTTTCTTAATTTATCTTTCTGGTGCTTCATTATTGGTGTATAGAAATGCAACAGATTTCTGTACATTGATTTTGCATCCTGTGATATTACTAAATTTGTTTCCCAGTTCTAGCAGTTTTTTGCTGGAGTCTTTTTGGTTTTCTATATATAGTATCACATAATCTGCAAATAGTGAAAGATTATTTTTCTCTTACTGATTTGGATGCCTTTTATTTCCTTTTGTTGTCTAATTGCTGTGGCTAACACTTCCATTACTATGTTGAATAGAAGTGGTGAGAGTGGACATCCTTGTCTTGTTCCTGACCTTAGGGGGAAACTCTCATGTTTTTCCCATTAAGGATCATATTAGCTGTGGATTTTTCATCTATGGCCTTTATTGTATTGCAATATGTTACCTCTAAACCTACTTTGTTGAGGGTTTTTATCATAAATAGATATTGTACTTTACCAAATGCTTTGCATCTATTGAAATAATTATATGGTCTTTATTCTTTCTTTTATTGATGGGATGTATCACATTGATTCATTTGCAAATATTGATCCACACTTGCAACCCAGGAATAAATCCCACTTGATTGTAGTGAATGATTTTTAATGTATTGTTGGATTCACGTTGCTAGTATTTTGGTGAGGATTTTTGCATCTATGTTCATCAGGGGTATTGGCCTGTAGCTCTCTGTTTTAGGGGTGTCTATCTGGTTTTGGTATCAGACTAATGCTTGCCTCATAGAAGGAATTTGGAGGTTTTCCTTCCTTTTCAATTTTTAGAGTAGTTTGAGAAGAATAGGTATTAACTCTTCTTTAAATGTTTGGTAGAATAAGCCTAAGCTGTTGTTTGTTGGGAGTTTTTGATTACTGATTCAATTTCTTTGCTGGTTATCAGTCTTTTCAAATTTTCTATATTTTCCTCTTTCTGTTTGGGTAGTTTTTATGTTTCTAGAAGTTTATCCTTTTCTTCTAGAATATCCAATTTGTTGGCATATAATTTTTCATACTACTGTCTTATATTGTATTTTTGTGGTGTTGGTTGTTATATCTCCTCTCTCATTTGTGATTTTGTTTACTTGAGTCCTCTCTCTTATTTCTTATTTCTTGATAAGTCTAGCTAGAGGTTTATCAATTTTATTGATTTATTCAAAAAACCAGCTTCTGGTTTCATTGATCTGTTCTACTGTTTCTTTAGTGTCTATATTCTTAATTTCTGTTCTAATCATTATTTCCTTCCTTCTGCTGATTTTAGGTTTTGTTTGCTGTTCTTTTTCTACTGTCTTTAGGTCTATGACGAGGTTATTTATTTGAAATTTTTCTTGATTCTTGAGGTAGGCCTGTATTGCTATAAATTTCTGTCATAAGAACTGCATTTGCTGCATCCTGAAGGTTTTGAACAGTTGTGTTTTCATTTTTGTTTCCATGTACTTTTTAATTTCATTTCCTGGTTGACCAATTCATTGTTTAGCAGCATGTTATTTAGCCTCCTGTATTTGTGGTCTTTCTGTATTTTTTCTTGTGGTTGACTTCTAGTTTCATAGTATTGCCTTCAGAAAAGACGGATGGCATGACTTTGAACTTTCTTAATTTGTTGAGGTTCGTCTTGTGGACTAATATGTGATCCATTCCAGAGAATGTTCCATGTGCACATGAAAAGAATATGTATTATTCTATTTTAGGATGGAATGTTCTGAATATATCTGTTAAGTCTATCTGTTCCAGTGTGTCATTCAAAGCCATTCTTTCCTTGTTGATGTTCTGTTTAGATGATGTGTCCATTGATATAGGTAGGGTGATAAAACCCCTTACTATTATTGGATTTTATTGAATAGTTCCTTTGTGTTTGTTATTAACCATTTTATGTATTGAGTGCTTCCATCTTGAGTGCATATATATTTACAATTGTTATGTCTTCTGTTGGATTGCTCCTTTTATTATTATATAGTGTACTTCTTTGTCTCTTGTTACAGTCCTTGTGTTAAAGTCTATTTTATCCAATATAGTATTGCTACTTCAGCTTACTTTTGTCATCCATTTGTACATACATGCTTCTGCCTCCCCTCACTTTCAATCTGCACATGTCTTTAGGTTTAAAATGAATCTCTTGTATGCAGCATGGATATGGGTCTTGTTTATCCAATCTGTCACCCTATGTCTTTAGATTGGAGTTTTTAGTCCATTTACATTCAAATTATTTATAGGTATATATTTTTGGTCATTTTACTATTTGTTTTGTTGTTGTTCCTGAAGACTTTCTCTGACCCTTTCTTGTCTTTCTCTCTTTCATACTTTGCTGCTTTTCTTTAGTGAAGTCTTTGGATTTTTTTTCTCTTTATTCTTTGCATATATATTATGGCTTTTTCTTTTATTCTTGAGGTTTTTTCATGTGTTAAATAATTTATTTTATTTTATTTTACTTTTAATATAATTTAATGTCAAATTGGCTAACATACAGTGTCTAAGTGTGCTCTTGGTTTCTGGGGTAGATTCTTGTGGTTCATCATTTATATACAATATCCAGTTTTCATCCCAACAAGTGCCCTCCTCAATGCCTATCACCCACTTTCCCCTCTCTTCCACCCCTCCCATCAACCGTCAGATTGTTCTCTGTATTTAAAAGTCTCTTATGGTTTGCCTCCCTTCCTCTCTGTTTATAAATTTTTCCCCCATCCCTTCCCCCATGGTCTTCTGTTAAGTTTCTCAAGATCCACATATGAGTGAAACATGGTATCTGTCCTTCTCTGACTGACTTATTTCACTCAGCATAACACCTTCCAGTTCCATCCACGTTGCTGCAAATGGCATGATTTCATTCTTTCTCATTGCCAAGTAGTATTCCACTGTATATATAAACCACATCATCTTTATCCATTCGTCAGTTGATGGACATTTATGCTCTTCCCATAATTTGGCTATTGTTGAAAGCACTACTATAAACATTGGGGTACATGTGCCCCTATGAATCAGCACTCCTGTATCCTTTGGATAAATTCTTAGTAGTGTTATTTCTGGGTCATAGGGAGTTCTATTTTTAATTTTTTGAGGAACCTCCACACTGTTTTCCAGAGCAGCTGCACCAGTTTGCATTCCCACCAACAGTGCAAGAGGGTTCCTTTTATGGTTACCATTAGGTTTGTATATAACCTTTTCTGAATATAGCAATCTGTATGAAGTTCATGGTCATTTTCATTTGTACCTATTCTTTACTTTTCTCCTTCTCACATTTTAGGTATATGCTGTCATATTTTACATTCTTTTTTATTGTGAGTCCCTTGCCTAATGTTTTACAAAAATATTCATTTTTTTCCTGCTTTTGTATTTCCTACCTTTATATTGTCACCTTTGGTCTCTCTTTTGAACTTAACATTTCTTGCAGAGCTGGTTTAGTGATCAGGAAAACCTTCAGTTTTTGTTTGTCTGGGAAAATATCTCTCCTTCTGTTCTGAATGACATAGACTTGCTAGATAGAATATTCTTGGCTGCATATTTTTTCCATTTAGTACTTTGAATATATCATGTCACTCCCTTGTAGTTTGCTGAGTTTCTTTTGAAAAATCTCCTGCTAGCTCTATGGGTTTTCCATTGTAAGTTACTGTCTTATTTCGTCTTGCTGCTTTAAAACCTTTTTTCTCCGTCACTATATTTTGCAATTTTAATTACAATATATCTTGGTGTGGATTTGCTTTTGTTGATTTTTATGGGGATTCTCAGTCTCCTGGGTATGATATCTATTTATTTCCCCAGATTAGGGACATTTTCAGCTATTATTTCTTCAAATAAATTTCTTGCCCCCTTTTCTCTCCCTTCTTCTGGGACTCCTTTAATAGGAATTTTGTTACATTTGATGGAGCCACTGTGTCCCTAAGTCTATTCTCATTTTACATAATTCTTTGTTCTCTCTTTTATTCAGCTTGATTCTTTTCCATTACTCTGCCTTCTAGCTTTCTAGTTCATTATTTCCTTCCTCTCTTTCAGGCTGCTGTTTATTCCATCAATTGTGTTTCTCACTTCATTTTTTGAGCCTTTTAGTTCTTTTATGTTATTCCTTATCTCTGTGTTACGGGTCTCAGTCTTCTAGTCTTTTCTGATGTCCAGTGAGTATCCTATGAGCATTACTTTAAATTCCCTATTAGAGATGTCACTTATAACTTTTTTGCCTAGATCTCTGGCTGTGGCTTTGTTCTGTTCTTTCTTTGGGGATACATTTCTCTGTCTTCATTTGGTCTATGTCTCTGTTCCTGTCTCTGTGTGTTAGAAAAGTCAGCTCTGAGTCCTGTTGTTTAGGGTAATGGCTTTATGAAGAAGAGTTCCTGTAGAGCCGTACTGTATTGTCACCTCTTCCCCAGAGCCTGACCTTCCAGGAATGTCTGTAATGTGTGTTGTCTGTGCTCTGCTGTTTTGTCCTGGCTGCTTTATCCTTCAGGCCAGTCATCTACAGAGGCTCTCCTTGCCTGCTGTGGGCAATGTTTAGTCCCTGGCCTTAATGTGGCACATTTTCACTAGGTGTACTCTGGTCTACTTGTGAAATAAGACCTATCACCACCACTGCTGGAGTCAATGCTCTCTAAAACTCCTGGCTTGGGAGACACAGTGTGGGCAAGGGTTTGGGCCATTCTTCTGTGGGTGGGGGCCTGCCTTTCTGGGACTAAGGCAAGAGTAACTGGGAGGGGCAATTCCACCAGAACACAAGAGGGTGGGGCTTGGCATAAGCAAGTTATGTTGCAAACGTGGGTGCTGAACTGATTCTTGTAGGTAGCCCTGTGCTTATGCTGAGGGGTGTGGGAGGCAAATGGTGCTGGCCAGTTCCTTTGTTCCTGAAGGGTCTCTTCCTGAATGCTGTCTTTCTGGTACATGCTCTGAGATCGACAAATGAATAACCTCCCCACTGTGTGCCCCAGACAGTCTTCAGATAGCTGTTTCCATGCTGTATGTCCATGGGTTGTTTGTCTGCTTTCCCTCCAAGGGCAATGCAATACCCTCTGGGTTCTAACCCAGTCATACCCACTGACCTTTAATCCTCCAGGCTGGTTGCAAGAATTCATGAAGTTCAGCCCATCTTGCTTTCCAAGAAAATTGCTATGGTGACTCATTTTCCCCGTGTGTTCCCCTGTGTGCTAATTTGTCTCTCATCCTTCTTTGTGACCATGGCTCCCTTCTTACCACAAAGGCCATGATCCATTTGCCTCTTAAACTGTGTCTCCACACTACCTTTCTTTAATGTGGCTTCTTCTCTACCTCTAGTTATGGAGTTTGTCCTACCAGTTTTCAGGTCAGTTTCTGAAGTATTTAGAATTATTTGATAGTTATCTAGTTGTATTCATCATATGAGGCAAGCCTAGGATCCTCCTACTCCACCACCATCTCCCCACCATAAGGATGATGACCTCCTATTAAAGTGAACTGATATTCATTTCACTGAAGCAGAGGAGTTCCCTGACTCTGAGTGCCCACCTTTCTTTGACCAAAGCCAGTACTAAACTTGATATTCAGCTTCCCTGTAGAGTTGAAAATTTAAAAAACATGAGAACAGTTGACTGTTCAGAGACAGAATCCTTTGAATGCATAAAATATGCCAACTACCTAGTATCTTCTCAGGCTAACTAGTACCTTCTTTGAGAATGAGCAGTGGAACAAGAATCTCTATATAGAATCACATTTTTATGCAAATGGAGCCATAAGCACAAAGCAGCATTTTTACAACCTTTCTGAGGTACACATATGAAGGCCTAAATTTGTAATGGTATTCCACTGGGTTGTGGGGAGGCAGAGGAGAGGGAGCTGGAATGAGTTCAGTTACACTTAAGCGACTCAAGATTAGAAGAGATATATACAAGAATCAACCTCTGCTGAAAGGAAGAAATGCTTAAATAAAGATTTGGCTTTAAATACCCATTCCACCTCTGAAATTTTGACTTTCTTGCAGGTAAAATGGGGCAGGCATTCTTGCCTCACATGGCTCATGTGAAGATTCACAGTAGATGTTCAAGGAATCTTTCTTCATATACACATTCAAATTTCTAGCATAACACAAAGGGAGTTACAAAAGATTGGAAAGAGAGAATTTCCAATAACCTAGCAGACTCTTTCAATTGTCAATGTTGTTAATGGACTACTGTTTTAAATAAAGAGGTGGAGGGCTTTCAACAATAAAGGAGATGTGGCTTGTTCTCAAAAGAGATGATGAGTAAATTCTTCCCAGGAATACTAGGGGGACGTGAAAGTGGCAACAATTAAGTATGTATAACTGGATTTTACTCATGAAAAAATATCGAGAAACCCAAATAGATGCCCATTATACAATGTAACTGGCCTATACTCTTAAAAAACATTAAGGTCAGGAAAGACAAAGGCTTAGAAACTGTTCCAAATTAAAGCAGTCTAAAGAGATATGACAACTAAATGCAATATGTAATCTTGGAATGGATCCTGGACTGTTAAAAATAACTCCAAAGACATTATTGAAATAATTGACAAATTTTGATTATGTACTATGAATTAGATAATAGAATTTTATCAAAATTAAATTTCCTGTCATTTATAATTATACTATATTTATGTAAAATAAGGTATCATTCTTTAGAAATACATACTAAAGGGGCGCCTGGGTGGCTCAGTCGGTTAAGCGTCCGGCATCGGCTCAGGTCATGATCTCACAGTTCGGGGGTTCGAGGCCCGTGTCGGGCTCTGTGCTGACAGCTAGCTCAGAGCCTGGAGCCTGTCTCCGGATTCTGTGTGTCCCTCTCTCTCTCACCCTCCCCTGCTCATGCTGTCTCTCTCTCTCTCTCTCTCAATAATAAATAAAAAGCATTAAAAAATTAAAAAAAAGAAATATATACTAAAGTATGGATAAAGGGGAACAGTGTCTGCAACTTACTCTCAAATAGAATGAGAATGGTTAAATACATAGGGCAAAATGGAAATTAACTGGTCAATATGGATAAAGTGTGAACCATTGCAAATTTTCTCTAAGTTTAAAATTTAATAATAGCATGTGAGACATAAAGAAGGCAGTACAGTGCTATAGCAAGACATATAGAACAGGTTTACTCAATGTTTTGAATGGAAGAAAGGGTCCGAGAAGATTCAACAGAGGAACTGACATCTAAACTATGATTTGAAGAGTAAGTCATTTTTTTTTTTTATAGATGAAGTGGTATAGTGGGTGGAAAATGTTACAAAGAAAGCAGCATATATGAAGGCCTGGAGGGAAGTAAGAGTATGATGGCTGTGAGTAAATGAATATACAAAAGGGGGCAGTAGTGAGCAACAAAACTGGAAATGTAGGCTGGATCCAGATTATAGTGGGAATTCTGGGGAGTAAATATTTGCGAGGAGGCTTGTAAAAACCCATAGCATGTGAGGGAAAGTTAGTAGTATTTTTGTCCATGGTTTTCTGGCAAAGTATCTTTAGGAGATTTTCTGGATAAGAATTTTTAGACTATCTGGCTGTAGGCTTTTTGGGGTGAGGGGTTGGGGCGTTTTCTTGAGGTTATTTATTAATACAACTGACTAAGAAAAGAAAATAGGGGGAAATCCCAAACATTGCTTTACACATAAATTCTAAATCTTTGGAAGTGCTCTGCTACATGGCACAATACCGTATCACCAGTGATAGAAGACACTAATCTCAAGAACTCTGTTCTCCAGACTGTTCTCAAGGAAATCACAGAACCAATTTCTGGATAAGGCTGGAGAAGGGAGGGTTGAGGGATATCCTCCTCAGCATAGGAAGTACTTTTGGGTAGAGTTTAGTACAAAGGATAAAAATTAGAATGGCCATAAGGTACTGGGAAGGTTAACATATATAAGTGGATCAGATATAAGAAAGGCAATGTGCAGTCCAGACAAGATTTGAATAGACTCATCTCTCCCTGTTTTTCCATCGATATACCTCAGACAGGGTCTGTACTAAGTACAGCTATAAACCTTGGAAACAATGTAAGATAAAACCCAAAGGGAAATCTGAAATGTGGAAAGAGGAAGGTGGACTTGTGAGGGACACAAAGATTGAAGAAAAAAAATAGCAGCAAAGTGTTTTACGACACCATCAACACAACAGGGCAATCCAAGTCCAGCCCTTAACCTAGAAACAAGTAGTTCACATAGGCACATTCCTCCTCTGCATGATGGAACAGAGGTCCTAACAATAGCAGGCCCTCCCTTTGGCACCAGAAAAGAGGATAGATCAAGAATCCCACTGACAATAAGCATCCAGGGGAAACTCTCCTACCCTGCTGGGCCCCATAGTCCCCTCTCTTACACAGAGACACCTGGAAGCTGGACAGCACTGAAAAGGGGAATGCTGTGTCAACAACACCCAGGTAGCAGTGGTCTTTGTCTAAATAAACAAGAGCACTCCTTCTTCTACTGAAAAACACTGGACACCTGAGTGGCACTGGCAGTGGGGATGCCATCATAATAAGTGGTCCAATCCTTGAAGCTGTCTTTGTACCTGCTGGCCCTGAGACTATTCTCCCCCACCTAGAGACTCTGAGTGATACTGGCCGGGAAGTTGTCTTTATCTCTGCAGTCTGGACATTCCCTTCAGACAAACCAAACCAAATAGCATTACAAAGGCTCAAAAACTTAAATTGTCATTGGAACTACAGCCAGGAATACAGGACTATAGGCCAGGACCTGTGTGCTAAACATAAACCGAGTGACTGCTTACTACAATAAAAGATTTAAAAAGTACCCTGAGTCTTCTAACATAAATAGTCAAAATGCTTAGGATACAATAGAAAATGAGCCACCACACCAAAAACCAGGAAAGTCACAAATGTTCACCCAAGATGAACAAAATGCTGTAATTATCTGGCAAGGATTTTAAAGCAGCCATCATAAATATGCATCAAAAACAATTACAAATCCTCTTGAAACAAATATTAATATGTGGCTCCTAGGTGGCTCAGTCAGTTGAGTGTCTGACTTTGGCCTAGGGTCATGATCTCACCTTTCCTGAGTTTCAGCCCCTCATCGTGCTCTGTGCTAACAGCTCAGAACCTGGAGCCTTTTTCATATTCTGTGTCTCCCTCTCTTTCTCTCTGCCCCTCATCGTGCTCTGTGCTAACAGCTCAGAACCTGGAGCCTTTTTCATATTCTGTGTCTCCCTCTCTTTCTTTCTGCCCCTCCCTGACTTGTGCTCTGACTATATCTCTCAAAAATAAACATTAAGCAAAAAAATTTTTTAAAAGGAAAAATGTTTATGTAGAAAATCTCACCCCAAAAATGGAATGTATTTTTCAAAATGGATATTATACCAAAAGTGACAAAAAATACAATAACTGGTAGAAAAAATCTCATTGGAGTGGGTCAATAATAGAGTGAAGATGACCCAAGATAAAGTCACTGAACTTGTAGTCAAAATGTATCAAATCTGAACAGAGAGAAAATAGACTAGGGGAAAAATAAACAGATCCTCAGGGTCTGACAGACAATGAGAGAAAATTTAAAGTTCCTATTTATTAGAATTCCAGAAGGAGAGGAAAGAGTAGAGCTAAAAACAGTATTCAAAGAAATAATGGGCTGAAAACTTCCTGAAGTTGGCAAAATACAAAAACTTTCAGATGCAAGAAGCTATATGAAATCTCAAACAAAATTTTGAAAACCAATGACAGATGTGATTATAAATTTCAAGTGATCTTCTGTTGCAGAGTCAAGAGAAAATGAGTAGTGGGACTGTGGTGAACTAGAGAGTACATATGTTGTCTAGAAGGGCAGCTCCTGCTCAGCATCAGCTGGTTATATTTATGGGAATTTAGGCCATTTAGACCATTTAGACCATATTTCTTTATGTAAAATCTTAACATTAAGTCTAAAAAACTATTTCTGTACATTTTAAATCAGTCTGCCAGTTTTGTACTGGAAGGAAGTAGTGACTTCATACCTGAGTTTGAATCCTTGCTCTACCATACAATCTTGGACAAATCCATAAACTCTGAGTCTCAGGGTCCTCATCTATAAAATATTTTAATAGAGTCTGACTTTATTTTTTGATGCTTGGGTATCCATACCTTTAAATTCATCCTTCCTTCTTCTCCTTCTGCCCCACATATAGGAAAGCTAATAAGAAAAGTGCTCCCTCCTTTGGTGCCCATGGGAGAATGAAACCATGCAAGCTCCCTGCCCATGAATAGGAACTCTGACACAAGCCCACCCCTAACCACAATAAAAATCCAAACCAGTCTCCTTTCCCCAGCCTCTCAAGCGATTTTCAGATCATCTTGAGAAACCTTCCCAGCTATGAAAAAGGGAAAGATGCTGGGAGCCATCTCTGAAGTAAGGCAGGTTTGCAAGGCCTCCCACCGTCAGATGGGGACCCATGTCTACACCCACTCAACCCCCACTCAACCCCCACTCAATTTCTGCTTGAGCACTGACCCCCAAGGCACCTGACTGACTGATATCAGGAGTGACCTGCCTTCTGATGCTAAAAATATGTGAATTGAACCTTGTGAAAAAACTTGTTGTAGGAGATTCTTCTTTTGTGATTAGGAGCAAATGTTACATTTCCTGAGAAAACTTGTTTTTCTTCCTCTCAGAAAACAGGCTATTGACCCCTGCTTACAAAAGAACTAACTTTTGCCTTTGCTATGTTAAAAACTTTGCCTTGTATTTGAATGCTAAAGATCCCTTCCTTCCCCACATGATAAACATTTAGTCACCTACTTCAATCTCTACTGGCAAAGATTATGCAGGAGTCTTCTACCAATCTATGTTCTGGGAAATTTTTACATACCAAAGAATTTGTTATCAGAAATGATTGTCTGAGGCAATTGCCACGTCTGTTTTATACTGCATACATTTTTTCAATAAATAAAGCTGACTCTCAGATCAGAGCAGAAATGCCTATCTAGTGATCAAAAAGAAATCTGAGGCTCTGTCGCTCCCATTTGCCGACACTGTCCATCCTTCAGGGAGCCCTGGACCTGCTGGAGCTGGACTCTGGCGCTGCTGTCCTTAGAATCCTCATTATGTAACTAATAAAGTTTTTCATACTTTTTGGGGTGTGTGTGTGTGTGTGTGTGTGTGTGTGTGACTCTATACATCTGGACAGAATTTTGGGTGAGGTTCTACCCTTTATCTGTGAAGTGCCACAGTGAATAGAAATTATAATATTTACAGTATAAAATTTCCATGAGGAACAAATAATGCTCAAGGATACGCTGGCCACAATACACGCTCAACAAATAGCAATTACCATGGTGACTAGTATTGATGAATAGAAGTTTTCCCCAGGCCCTCTTTTGGCTTTTCAAAAATGTGCCCTTTCTTTTCTTTCAACAACAGGTGGACATTTCAAAGAGTCCCAGGCCCAGGGACTGGATAGAAGCAAGACCAGCCATGAGGAATTACAATCGATGTGGTTTGCTTGCAATCCTTATGTGCCCTCAAACTTGATGTGGTATACTCATTCAGAATGCTTAAAGAAAACACAAAACAAGATTGCCCCACAGATGGGTTTTGGGGGGACTACACAGTGGTTTTATAAATATATTTTTTATTACCCAAGGGCACCTGGGTGGCTTAATTGATTGAACATCCAGCTTTTGATTTCAGCTCAGGTCATGATCTCATGGTTTTTTGGATCTAGCGCCACATTGGGCTCTGCACTGATGGCACAGAGCCTGCTTGAGATGTTCTCTCCTTCTCTCTCAAAAATAAATAAATAAACTTTAAAAATATATATTTTAGTAACCAACAATAATAAAATAACAATATTTTTAAATCAGAAGATGTCATATAAAATCTAGGCTTCTAGTTCTCTTGAAAATATGGAAGATCTAATATCACTGTACTTATATTCCTACTTAGCTGAATACTAGCTGCCACCTTTAGATGGAATGTGAGTTCTCCATTCTACTTGAGTCACCACCATTTCTTACTATTTTTATCAGTAAGCCTCAATGTCAAATGCTATTTATCATTACAGTTTCACTGCTGATTTTTCTAATAACTGAAAATTACTTATCTACACCAGTTTGTAACAAAGGTAGGAGACGAGAGATTGATCAGGAGGGTTGCATTTTCTAAGAAGAATAGAAAAGTACTCAAAACCATTGTGCTATGTTCAATGATACAATCTTCCTGGTCCCCCTTACCACCATGAGGACATCTATTTTACCCTTTCATTTGTAGATGAAGATCCTCAGATTTCATACAAGTTTTTATTCTCTTCTTGCACATTGAGATTATAGGAGGAACCTATAAGGTTGAGAGTATAGGAGAAACTCATAAGCTAAAATGGTTGGTAGAGCCAGTGCTGTTTTTTGGTTTTTTAGCGAGAGTTATCAGAGAAGCTGAAGGTTACCTCTTTTATATACTTAGGATCTTTGCTTCAAATGGAAGATCCAATGGGGCACTAATGAAATAAGGGCATCCTCCAATATGTATTTAATTATTGAATACATCAACTTTATGAGATGTTTCAAAAGGACAAAAGGTAAATTCTTTTCATTGTTCTTTGGACACCTGATTTATGACTTAACTTTATTTAATGCATTGCTCATCACTCAAACATATATTCACTATCTTTCACTGTTTCATTTTGTATCCAATTTTGGACTGAAGAAAGTTTTAAATAAAAAATGGAAAAATTTAAGATTCCTGGATTTCTGATACAAGGATATAATTTTCCAGGTGCTTCAGGGAAGCCCCAGTACAAGATCTATCCAAAATATGACTTCCAACAGTCTGCTACAATATAATTCTGCATTTCAGTTTTTCTTTTATATTAAAACATATAAGTTACCTACAAAATGTTAACATAATGAGGTTAAGAATGAATGAGTACCCTTTTAGAATCATACCTCCTAAATTGATATGACCTAAGACCTGTTGAATAGCAATTTTTTAAACAATTCTTTTAAATATTTTTTTACATTTATTTATTTTTGAGAGACATAAGGAGACAAAACATGAACAGGGGAGGGGCAGAGAGAGAAAGAGACACAGAATCTGAAGCAGGCTCCAGGCTCTGAGCTGTCAGCACAGAGCCCGATGAGGGGCTCAAACCTACAAACCATGAGATCATGACCTGAGCCAAAATAGACGCTCAACCGACTGAGCCGCCCAGACGCCCCAAGCAATTTTTATATGAATTATGGAAGAGCTAAAAAAAAAAAAAAAGATTTTAGAGGCTCCTGGGTGGCTCAGTCAGTTGAGCATCCAACTTCATCTCAGGTCATGATCTCATGGTTTGTGAGTTCGAGCCCTGTGCCGGGCTCTGTGCTGACAGCTCAGAGCCTAGAGCCTTCTTTGGATTCTGTGTGTCTCCCTCTCTCTGCCAGTCCCATGATCATACTCTGTCTCTCTCCATCTCTCAATGATAAATAAACGTTAAAATTTTTCTTTAAGATTTTAAATCTAGAATCTTACACTTAAGAAAAACCACAAAGGCATCTAGTCTCACCCCATTCCTAATGCAGGTATATTGTCATCTATGGCATACCTAACATGGGACCATAAACCTCCAGCCTCTGCTTTCATACCTCCAGTGGCAGGAAGCCTACCGCTTTAGGAAGTTCTCCCCATTTCATTGTTTTCAATTCTTTTTTTTTTTTTTTGGTGATTTATTTTTCTTAATAGTTTATTGTCAAATTGGTTTCCATATAACACCCAGTGCTTCTCATTGTTCTCAATTCTAATCATCAAGTAATTTTTTCTCTTTATTGAGCCAAAATACAGCTGTGTCTATGTTACATTCACTCATTCAATTTCATAATTTTAGAAAAACAAAAACTAGCCTTATTTTTAAAATTTTTTTTCATAGGAGCATTTATAGTTTCATATTTTTAAATAAGCATGACATTAAACTTACTAGAAGTAGTAGCCAGAGTCACATTTATACCAGAGTTCTTCTTTCCCATTTTGATTTTTTCTGTGATTAATTTTCAAAGTATAGAAAGATATCTTTTCTCAATGGGCTTCTTAAAGAACAGAATGAGTTTGAGTCGAGTGCAAATCAAATAATCACACAATAAAAAGGAAAAATTTAGTAGTTTGAAATCCGAAGCTATTAACAGTTTCTGGATTTTCACTGAGTTACAAGTGGTGATAATTATTCCTCCATGAACAAATCTGAAGATCAAGCAGGACTGCTGAGATTAGGAAATGGGAAATTGCTCACAGTGATTACTATTTCATCACGATTAGCCAAAAACTAATGGGTTTGGTTTTGAAGTGGCACTTGGGTTTTTCTTTTGTAATTTCCTACTTAATAATAAGGATTACTATGAAAGCATACCTGTGAGTTACAGCTTCAGCCTACTGGAAATGCTTACACACATCCATATACCGAGAACACTGAGCTTGCCACAGAGCATCCTGCCAAGAGCTGCTGACAATATTTTCCACTAGACTTCTTTGGGTCATGCCACCAATTTCATGCTTGCCATAAATCTCGTGTTGCTTAAACCTTCTGGATAATCAGAATACAATGACAAATCTGTTTCCATTAATTAAACATATTACCTAAATGTTGCATTAGGAATGCAATATATTTTCCCTCTTTTTCTTTTACAAGACGCAGCAAGGTAAGAGAATTAAACAGAGGGAATTGGCATATGGGAATGAATTTCTCCACTGAGTGATTATAAATAAATCAGTCTTTGGACTCAATTTTCATAATCTGTGTAAACAAGTTATTATTGACAAAAGGAGATAAATGACAATTGCACACACACCCCAAACTACTTTCAGTGACAAAATTTTCAAAATTTGTCAATGAGTAATATAAACAATTTCTGTATTCTCCTGTATAGTAATCTATGAAGTCATTAATGTGTGATTTCTATAGAAGAATTTATCAAAGATTAATTCATTAGTAAAGAATAACAAAGCAATTGGTATTTGACAAGGCAAGATAGCTAATTTTAGTGCATGGCTAAATTTTTTACACTCCTCACACTAACGGCATTTTTTTTGTTCTCGTTATAAGTCTTTTTCTTCCTTGTAGACTTTAAAAACACAAGCTTGCCAAGTGAAACACAAGTCTGATTTACTGGCCATCCCCTATATGATTTTTTTAAACACACATGTTAAGTTGAGACTGTAATATCTGGCTAGGAAAAAGCTGTGGATTAGCAATAGGTAAATCGTTGCTAGATGTGAAAAGATCAGGTCCTAGACTTAGCTTGAGTGGGTGACCTTGTGCAGGTCATTCAGTCTCCATATCCTTTCAGTTCACTAGCTTTAAAATGAGTGGAGAGTCCCAAGGTGCCTTGTAGTTTGAAGATTTATTTAAGGTCCTATATCTTATATCTTATATACGAACATGTCTTGGTCACTAGCTAATGTCTAGCTATTGTTCCACCATGCCTGGCAAATCACTTTTGATTATACTGACTAATCTTTGAAATGCCTAACCAAATAGTTTTGAAAATTAGCAACTAGCCTTGAAATTAAGCAGTAAACTTTATTTTATCAGCTTTATGGGCCTTAGAAAATGTACCATTTGGGATTGTATCTATATGACAAAATCCAAACATTTGAATATAAAGAGGGAAAGAATGGAGCACTTTGAAGATGACCAAACTGTTTTTAAAGAAAATTAAAGTTACCACCACAGTTAAGATAGTCATCCTCACCCCTAAATCCCCTTAGGGTTATGCTCCTAAATTTGCTATCTTATTGGCTAGGGGTTGGAACTGATTGATAGGTATGCCAAAGCCACAGGGGAAGCTTTCTGTAAAGGGAATTACTGGCTTTGAAAACACAGCTATTAACCTTGAGCATCTTTAATCGCCCACCAATTAAGAATAAGCACCCTTAAGCTCCCAGTGATTAACCTTTATTACCCCAAGTTGCTCCCACAGGCTCTCCTACTTACTTAAATACAGAATAGCAGAATGACAGACTGTAATACTGTTAACCTTTTCATAGTATATTCAGGTTCTACTGATATAAAAAAAAACTATTTTATTGCCCTTGAAAATGGTTGGTTGCCACAGTGGAGAAAAATGGCCTAAGATGTCTAACATATTTGAGATTGGGCTCTGGGCAAACCCAGCTTTAGAGGAAACAGTCTTTGGGCCCATATAACTAGAAAAACAGTAGACTATTTTAGATCCAATTTAGTATGAACATAATGTCTAAGGAGTCACCAAAATTCGCTGGCCCCCAGTTTTTTCAGATAAAACTGAAGACAGTTGTATTAGATAATCCCTAATGTCCTCTTCAGCTGTAATATTCTATGACTCTAATCTGTCCTTCCGTGATAACAGGCACTAATTCAGACAAACTATTTTATTTGGGCACAGAATGATGAAGACAGGATTCTCCTGATTGCATTTGGACATTAGCCAGTTCCAAGAATACATGCTAAGGTGTATATGCCCAAAAGTTAAAGCACAGGACCTTAGTTAGCAATGTAACAGCAAAGCGGTTTTAGAGAATTTCAGAGGCCCTCACAGAATTTCTAATATGTGTTTTTGTTATGCCCAGATCACGGTTTCCCCAAAAACCAAGACCACCAGGGAGTCCGAGTCAAGTATGCAAAAGCAAAGTGTGTTTATTCGGGCTTAAGCTCGGTCTCTCAGACCTCACCAACGCACTGGATCCGTGCTGAGAGCCCCGATCATCAGTCAAGCAGGGTTTTTATTACAGTTGGAGCAAGGGATGGGGTGAAGGGTGGAGTGAGGGGTAGGGATTACAAAATGATTGGGCGGCATATCAGCAGAGGTTGGCCAGCGCAGGGTGGTTGGCTAATTTAAAACTAAGCGGGCTTACTAAAAATGGCGGGAATGTCAGGTACTTTCCTGGCGTTCTATGATAGACTCGGGCTAGGGGTGGTGTCTGCTTATCTGCTTAGGCAATAAGTGGGTTGTTTTTCTCCTCGTTGCTGCTGAGTCACACCTGAGGGAAACAGAAACATAGGCCTTCTAGTTTCGGAGGCTCATTTGAAGCCTGTCATGGCGTTAGTTTGGCTTTTCATTTTCCTTTTATAGGCTTGGATTTATAGATCTAGAACGTTTGAAAGAACTTCTATGTAACTACTCTGCATGTTGTCTAGGAAGGTGCTACCAGGCAAAGATTGGTACCAGAGGAGTTCATGGCCTTCCAATGGATAGCTAAGGACAAAGCGTTCCATAGCTGGGTAAAAGACAAATGCATCACAGATCATTTTATAATATTCTGCCCAATAATCCTTTTTCTATAATAAGTAAAACTTTTTTCATAGTTTTCATAGTGTAAGAACACGAGTCTGAACCAAACAGACGCCATGACAGGCTTTAAGTTTCCCCTCTAAACTAGAAGGTCTAAGGGTCAGTCTCTCCGGAACTATTAGGCGGTTACACATTGCCCGAGGCAGAAGAGACCACTTTGCGGTATCCAATCAGGGAAGGCCAGCTACCTCTCCCCACATTCTTAAGGGTGAGACATGCAGATGGGAACTTTAGATAGGACCCTGTTACCTAATGTTAAAGTTAACCCGATAGTCACCAAACAAGACCCTGAACTTGCTCTGTAATTGGTTAATTTCAAAGATACCCTAAATGTTGTAATTGGGTCCCGCCAAAAGTAACGAACGCTCTGAACAATGTGTATGGTTAAAGTTGCTGCCAATGCTGTTATACAATAATGACTGGATGTCACAATTTCCTGTAACTTCCCCTTCCCAAACCCCATAAAAACCTTACTCAGCCCTTGTTCGGGGCTCTCAGCACGGATCCACTGCACTGGTGAAGGCTGTGAGACCGAACTTAGGCCCCGTGAGCCTAAGCCATAATAATAAATGCCCTTTGCTTTTACATGCATGACTCGGTCTCCCTGGCAGTTTCTGGTTTTGGGGTGATATTGAAATCTTGGGCATTACAATAGCAAATAATAGCATTATTACCATACTGATAAGAGTGGTTACTAATTACCATATTGATAAGAGTAACAGATTTTTTAAAAATATGACTCTAAGCCATAGATAAAATACCTTTAAAAGTCCATTTGGATTTGAAAGGACAAGTCTGAAATAGGCCCCTTAGTGATAGTATTTGTTCTGAATGAGACAATGGGAAATATTGTCTGTATATTTACTCTTGAGTGGAAAGGATGAACAGTCTTGGGAGAGCAGAGGAAGTAGGAGGAACAAGAAACAAGGTAGGAAGCTGAAGCTGGAGCTATTTGAAAAGCCCAAGAAACTTTTTTTAAGGTTATTAATTACTCAGTTTAAAATCCCTTGCACTGCAAGGGGTGCCTGGGTGGCTCAATCGGTTAAGTGTCCAACTGTAACTCAAGTCATAATCTCGCAGTTTGTGAGTTCGAGCCCCAAGTAGGGCTCTGTGCTGACAGCTCAGAGCCTAGAGCCTGTTTCAGATTCTGTGTCATCCCTTCTCTCTGCCCCTCCCATGCTCATGCTCTGTTTCTCTCTGTCTCTCAGTAATAAATAAACATTAAAAAATTTTTTTTAATCCCTTGCATTGCTAACTGGTACAGCCACTTTGGAAAACAGTATTGAGATTCCTCAAAGAGTTAAAAATAGAACTACCCTATAATCCAGCAATTGCATTACTAGGTATTTACCTAAAGGATACAATAATACTGATTTGAAGGGCTACTTCACCTTAATGATTATAGCTGCTTTATCAACAATAGCCAAATTATGGGAAAAGCCCAAATGTCCATCAACTAATGAATGCATAAAGAAGATGTGAGATATATAGATATAGATAATGGAATATTACTCAGCCATAAAAAGGAATGAAATCTTTCCATTTGCAATGATGTAGAAGGAGCTAGAGAGTATTATGCTAAGCAAAATAAGTCAGAGAAAGACAAGTACCATATGATTCCACTCATGTAGAATCTAAGAAACAAAACAAATGAACCTGGGAGAGAAAAAAAAAAGAGGCAAACCAGGAAGCAGACTCTTAACTGAGGGTTAAGAGAACAAATGGAGAGTTACTGGAGGTGAGGTGGGCAGGGGCATTGGCTAAATAGGTGATGGGTATTAAGGAGGGCACTTTTGATGAGCACTGGGTGTTTTATGTAAGTGATAACTCACTAAATTCTACACCTGGAAGTAATATTACACTTTATGTTAATTAACTGGACTTTAAATAAAGATTTGGAGAAAGAAAAAAGTAACATCCCTTGCATTGCTTGCACTCTTTCATCTCTACAATCCTTCAGAAAATGCTTCTACAAATACTTTATTTGAATGTTGTCTATTTGGAAATCAAGCAAAAGGAACTGAACTTCAAATCTGAGCCAGAGTGGAGCTGGCTTAAGAAAGAAATGCAAGATATAGAAAACAAATTCTTGACCGAAGCCAGAAATCAAAGGCAGAAAAAAACCCCAGAAAAGATAAGGTCATTTTTTCTAAGTATTCTTACTGAGATTCTGGCAGCCTAATCCCATCTTTCTTTGGGGGAATTGTCTTTCCCCAATTTCTTGTGGTAATTTTGATTTAGTCATATTATCCACCCCATTCCACATGGCCACAGAGGTGGTCTGTGACCCATGCTGGGCCAATCACAATTTCCTTTTCCCTTGGCTATAGGTTCTGATCCAAGGGATGGCCAACACAGCGGCAGTTAGAGACCTTCCCTTTAAGAAATTTCAGATGACAGATGGAACTCACCTTGCCTAGATAGTATTTAATTGTAGTAAAATATAAATAACATGTAATTTACCACCTAACCACTTTTGAATGTACAACTTAGTGGCATTTAGTATATTTACATTGCTCAGAAACTATCACCACAATCCATGTCCAGAGCTTTTTCATCATTCCAAACTGAAACTCCATAACCAGTAAACAATAACTTTCCATCCTCCCTTCTCCCAGGCTCTGGTAACCAATAGTCTACTTTCTCTGTCTATGAATTTTACTAATCTAGGTGCCACATATAAGTGGAATTACATAATATTTGCCCTTTTGTGTCTGGCTTATTTCACTTAGCAAAATGTTTTCAAGATCCATCCCTGTTGTAACATCTATCAGAATTTCATTCCTTTTTATCATGCTAAATATACATAACATTAAATTTTATCATTTTAATCATTGTAAGTGTACAATCTGGAGACATAAAGTGTATTCACATTGTGCAACTATCAATAACATCAATTTCCATAACTTTTTCATCTTCCCAACAGAGTATCCATACCTCTTGAAAAATATTAATCTGTAGTTTTCTTGAAATTTCTCTTTCTCTGGCTTTGGTATCAGAATAATGTTAACCTAATAGAATGATTGAGAAAGTTTTCTCACCTTTTCAATTATTTGGAAGAGTTTCTGAAGCATTAATGTTAATTATTTTTAAAATTTTGGGTAGAATTCACTAATGAATCCATCTACTCCAGGACATTCCTTTGTTGAGAGGTTTTTGATTACTGATTCAATCTTTTTAATAGTTGTAGGCATATTCAGATTTTCTATTTCTTCATAATTCAGTCTTGGTAGGTTATGTGTTCCCAGTTATTGTCTATTTCATCAAAGTTATTCAATTTTCTGGGGCGCAATTATTCATAGTAATTCTCATAATCTTTATTTCTGTAGAATCATTAGTAATGTCCCCCACTTTCATTTCTAATTTTAGTAACAAATTCTTCTCTCTCTTAGTCAATCTAGCTAAAAAATGGTCAATTTTCTTTAGTCTTTTCAAAGAACCAGTTCTTGGTTTTGTTGAACTTCTCTATATTTTAATTTTTCTTCACTCTTATTATTCCTTTCCTTCTGTAGGTGTAGACTTTTGACTGATATTATTCCTCTCTTGAAGAATAGACACCTTAACTAGCATCTAATTAGGTAAAATTGCTATATATAAAACTTGAATTAGTACTTAATATTGAAAGTATAATTAGTTGACTAATTTGTCAAGGATTTATTCCTTTGAATTGTAGCTTAATTTAACTCTGCTACTTACAAGTTTGACTAGAAAATCTAGAATCTTACCACAGTAGATTGCTGTCATTGAGCCCTCTGTTTCTGAGTAAAATGAAAGCACCAGGCATGGCTAAGTTAAAGGAAAGATGATGACAGAGGATATTAGGAGTAGGGTCCATAAAAATCACTGGAAGAGGCATCGAGTAAAGTCATTGAGAGTTATCACTTACTTTATGGTTTTTCTTTTCAGCAGCTTACTTCTTTTCCATGACCTCCTAATACTACAGAAAATGTCCAAGGGAGTCCTGGAAATTACCATTTAGTATCTCAAACAAGCAAAAGTAAATAGCTTTTAATTATTTGTCATGGCCCCTTGTTTCATTTTTACTCTATGAAGACAAACTTTCCCCAATTAATTTGTCAAGTTTTAAGACCCCACTTAGATCTAAAGTTCTAAAATTTTAAAACTCGCATATTGTAAATATGACCACAGCAGGGATGAAGAATAACAATGGAGTACTTGAGACTTCTTACAAAGAAGGAATATTATTTCTTTGCTGCTAGATTCCTAGGCCATTGTGGTACAGGGCAGGTTAATTGATGAGTAAAAAGACTAAAACCAAACTGATTAACTTACCAAACTGTTCAATGAGCTGAGAGTTTCTTATGGAAGAGAAAAGTATAAATGGAAGAGGGGAATGCAGGGTGAGATATTATGGAAAAGATTAATGCCAGCTACTGGTTTTGAGAAAAAAATTAAAGTATTTATGAAGAAAAGTGGAAGGATTATGGTCATCTGCTTTGCTGAGATAAGTGGGATTTTTGTGCATAAGATGCCTGAAGAGGATTTGTTAAAGTTTTACTAGATGTTATGATGGAAACTCTCTTTAGAATGTTCTCAGAGAATTCAGTTAAGATGTGTTGGATGTTAAAAATATGTTCTGTGGCATGAAAAATCATATGGTTCCTTAGGCTACAAATAGGCCACATATCAACTAGTATGTTTCTAATTTTTAGTCCTATGTATAAAAATCATCAGTTTACTCCCATTTATTTTCTGGAAATTTTTGCATTAGTTTATGCATTATGTTATTAGGTAACTGAAAACCGAAGGTGGTGTAAACCATTTAAAGGATTTATTGGCTAATGGATTTGTAATTCCAGAGGAAAGACAGAGACAACAGAATTGTCTGATTCAGTGTCTCTGTCATGTGAAGCATCTGGTTTCTTCCTGCCTCTCCAACTTGCCATGGTCTTACTATGATGCTAAAGCTGGTTTCAATCATGAGTGTAATATTGCTGTACTAGCTGAGACTTTAAATACACATACAGTACCACTCAAGTGATAAAAGTATTCCTACTTAAAATTTCAAGGAAGAATGTTGGAATTCATCCTGAATGACCCACTTAGATGACATGCCAAACCCAGAACCAGTGATTTTGCCAAGTCAGGATAATGAAATGTGTTAATTGGCTTAAGCCTCTCCCAGTGTTGGGGGTCAACTCCTCCCCAGAGTACATCAAAGAGAAAGGATGGATGATGAATGAAAATGCAGATACTGTAAGCAAGGGAGAATATGTGCAGATACTAGGTAGATAACTATCAGCACCAACTACAGTTACAACTCTTGCTCAAATTTGTTTGATGTCTTCAACAATGTCATATAATTGCAAATTTATCAATTAATTTCTCATTATTTAATTTCTAGAATCAAAAGGAGATACTTATTTATTCTTCTTTAATCCCACACATGACTAAGTCTTTAACTTTTTAAAAAAATCAGTAAGGCAATATATGACAGTGAATTTTCTTAAGGTCAGAAACTTGAATTAAATTCATAGATCTATATTTTCTTAACTTGGTAAGCTTGAGTGACTCACTAAACCTCTCTGATTCACAACTTTCTCATTTGTGCATCATAAAGATCATCAGAATTATTTTTCTTCAGAGCAGAGATCTATCAACACCTTGCTACCAGACACCTAATAATAGAAGTTCGCATTTGGGATATAAGAGAAGAGCTAGAAGCCTATGTGATGAAGTTTTCATAAAAATATATCCTATTTCCCCAATGTTAGAAGAGGATACTATTCTCCATTTTTCCTATTTCCATGTGGTGAGATCGATCATCACAAGACTAATTCTGTCTCCTTTCTTGTGTCACTTTTTTTACTACTCCACATGGATAAAGAGAATTTTATATACTTGGTGGGCAACGGTCTATCATCCTTTTTTGATTGTGAAGAAATAATCTACTAAAGCCTTACAAAATCAACTCCATGTATCAGTGAAAATGTAGAGTAGGAAACCCTAAATGCCTACCCTTCTATAGAAACAGTGAAAATGGGCAAAAGAACTCTCAAAATTAACTTTTGTGGAATTCTGGAAAGCAGTTAAAGGTTATGGCAATCAGGCAAATCTCAAATCAAGAAAAAAAGATGACTTAAACATGGGAGGAGAGCATTGTGACTTTTTAACATACCCTCACCTCACACCCTTTTCCAGTTTGATGATGGTCCTGAAGATAGCATCCCAAATTCCCAGTGTGTCTCTCTGGTTCTGTAAGGAACAGAATCGACCTTACTATAAACGTGTTTTTCTGTTTTGACCTGTGTGAAGGCTCCCCAAAGGACTGATGCAAGACACTTGCCTTTGTTCTGTCTGATTCAGAACCTCCTCAGGGTGGGAAAGTGGCTAAGTAGAGGGTATTTCTTAAAAACTTTGAAGGGCAAAAGAACGAGTTACTGCTACTTCCCACCTAAAAGAATAGTCATCAATAGTTATCGCTGTCTTCACAATTTTTCTTTTGCCCAGGTTTCTTCCTTTCCTGCAGTTTTCCAGTACCATAGAAACTGTCAAAGAGACCCTTGAGAGTGGTCATTTGGCTGCATGAGCAAATGAAATAGGGAGCCTCTAATATGTCTTATTGTGGCATCTTATTTCATTTTTACTCTATGGAGACCTGGGACAAAATATTATAGTTGGGGCAAATAATAGACACACAGCCTGTGAAGAAAACCTGGAAAGAGATACTTTGGGGGAAACCTTTTGAAAAGCTTATACATATATTCGGGAACCTAGAAAGACCAATGCATAGCCAGGACAAGGTGGAAGTTGGGAAAAGACCTGATAAGAACCTGTGCTTTCAACTCAGTGAAACCAGTAAGTGAAGGCTAAAAGCATTGATATAAATGAACTGGAAAAGTTTTGGAGGGTCCAACACAAAAGTAACCTGCAAAGACTCTGTGAGCATTTCTTTCCCTTCCTTGCCTTGCCTTGCTTTCCCTTCTCCTCACCCTGCCCTGTCCTGCCCTTCCTTCTCTTTTACTTCTTTTTCTTCCTCCTTCCCTATTATAGAGCAACATAGTTGAATCATGTTTCTTGCCCATTCTGCCAATGTCTGCCTTTTAATTAGAATTTTAATTCATATTCATATAACATAATTATTGATGAGTGAGGATTTACATCTGCCATTTTGCTGATAGTTTTCTGCTAGTTTTATATATTCTTTTATTTCTCTTTTCTTCTATTATTGCTACTTTTGTGATAGATATTTTCTAGTGTGCCATTTTAATTCCCATGTTCTTTCTTATACATATATATATACACAATTTATACAGACATATACATATAAGTTTATAATACAATTTTATGAGTTCATATATACAAGTTTATATATATATATATGTGTGTGTGTGTGTGTGTGTGTGTGTGTGTGTGTGTGTGTGTGTATTCCTTTCTTAGTAGTTACTCTGGGGATTTATAATTACGATCTCAATAATACCAACCTACTTCAGATTAATACCAACTTAATATTAATTGTATATAAAAACTTTAAACTGAAAAACAGACTCCTAACTATAGAGAACAAACAGATAGTTAGAGGGGAAGTACGTAGGAGAATGGGTGAAATAGATGAAGGGAATTAGGAGTGCTCTTGTCTTCATGAGCACTGAGTAATGTATGGAACTGTTGGATTACTATATTGTACATCTGAAACTAATATAGCACAGTATTAACTACACTGGAATTAAAAGTTTACAAAAGAAAGACAACTTTACTTCTATCCTTTGTGCTGTTATTCTCATACAAATTACATCTTAATGCACTGTTTGCCCATCAGTACAGATTTATAGTTGTTGCTTTATGTAATTGTGTTTTAAATTCTAAGAAAAAAGAGTTCTCAAAAATCCATTATTCTATAATTTATATTTACCCATATAGTTACCTCTGCTGGTGATCTTTATTTCTTCATGTAGATTTTACTCACTAGTACCCTTTCATTTCAGCCTAAAGAATTTAGTATTTCTTATCGGGTAGGTTAGATTTTCCAGCCACAAACTCTCTCAGGTTCATTCATCTGAGAATGTCTTAATTTCCCTTTTACTTTTGAAGGATAATTTTGCTGAGCATAAAACTCCTTTCCTTTGAGCTCTTTGAAAATATATCATTCCCCTGCCTTTTGGCCTACATGGTTTATGATAAGAAATCAGCTGTTAATATATTGAGCATCCTTATGGAATGAACTCTTTATCTCTTGATCTATCAAGAGTCTCTGTATTTGTCTTTTAACAATATGATTGTGATATGTGTAGGTATGGATCTCTTTCAGTTTATTCTTTTGTAAATTCATTGAGTTTTTTGGATGTATAGATTAAGCACATTTGGGAAGTTTTTCACCCGTTTTTTTTCTTCAAATATATTTTCCCCTTTCATTCTCTCATCTCCATTTGGACTTAACATTATGGCTATGTTGTTATATTTTACAGTGTCTCAAAGGGCACTTAGGCACTATTCATCTTTATTCATTCTGATTTCTTTCTATTCTTCAGATTGGGCAATCTCAGCTGACTTAGCTTTTCTAATGGTTCTGTCTTCTCAAATCTGCTCTTAAGCTTCTCTAGTGAATTTTTTATTTCAGCTATTGTTACTTTTCAACTCTGAAAATGCTATCAGGTTATCGTTTTCCTTATTTATGTTTGCCTCTTGGTATTCTCTATTTGGTGAGACATTGTTCTCACATTTTCCTTTAGTTCTTTAAAGATGATTTCCTGTAATTCTTTGAACATATTTAAAATTGTTGATTTAAAGTGTTTGTGTAGTAATCCTAAGCTAAGCAAAATAAGTCAGGCGGAGAAGGACAGATACCATATGTTTGCACTCATAGGTCTAACAGGAGAAACCTAACAGAGGACCATAGGGAGGGGAAGGAGGAAAGAGAGTTGGGGAAAGAGAGGGACACAAATCATGAGAGACTATTGAATACTGAAAATGAACTGAGGGCTGAAGGGGGAGGGGGAAGGGGGAGGGGGAAGGGGAGGGGGTGATGGTCATGGGGAGAAGGACTAGGTGTTATATGGAAATCAATTTGACAATAAACTACTATAAAAACTAACTAAATAAATAAATATACAAAATGTGGACACACACACACAAAAAGGAAAAAAAAAGATCTGGAACAAATTCTATTTACTGCTTTCTTCCCCTGTGTATAGACCATTCTTTCTTGTTTCTTTGTATGTCTTGTGATGTTCTGTTGAAAACTGAACACTTTGAATATTGTATAATATGGCAACTCTAGATGGTAGATTGTCCCTTCCCAAGGGTTTTGGTTTTATAATTGTTTTGTTGTTGTTTATTTTCTTTTAACTTTTCTGAACTAATTCTGTAAATCCTGTATTCTTCGTCATATGTAGTTGCTGATGCTTCTGCTTAGTTAGCTAAGCGGTCAAATAATGATTATCCAAAAATTTCCTCAAAAGCCTGGAACTAATAATATGTCTCACAGCCTTTGCTATGTACGTTTTTGGGCTTTTTTTCTTTTCTTTCTTGTAACATTTATTTATTTTTGAGAGACAGAGACAGACAGAACACAAGTGGGAGAGTGTCAGAGAGGGAAGGAGACACAGAATCTGAAGCAGGCTTCAGGCTCTGAGCTGTCAACAGAGCCAAAACGTGGGGCTTGAACTCACAAACTGAGATCATGACCTGAGCCAAAGTGGGACGCTTAACCAATTGAGCCACCCAGGTGACCCCGGATTTATTTTCAGTGCACGCCCAGGTGCTTTACAATTTCACCTTTGTCTTCACTTCTTGCTTATGGAAAGCTCCATGATTAGCCAGAGGTAAGAGCTTAGAGCCTTTTTAGTTTTCTCATAGGCATGTTCACAGCTGTATACATGCTTGTGACCTTCTAGACTCCCAGGAATATGTTAGGGATTTTTTAAAGATTCGTATAAACCTCTCATTTCCCAGCTTTTCCTTTTAAGCTTTTGATAGGGTATTGTTTGACCCAGGTAGTATCCACTGCCTCAGGAAGCCATGATGTTCATTAATTGCTTCTGATTGTTGTCGACAAACATGCCCTGGTAAAAGACTACTTTTATTGGGAGAGGTCTGAGTCAGGTCATATAAAGTCAGCCTTGTGAGTGGAAACTTCCAAGGAATCTCCAGACAACTGAAATAATGTTAATATTTTGGAAATGAGGTTCTGGAGAAGGTCCAATCCTATTCTGTTCCCTCAAGTGGCAACTAAGCTGCTAGTTGTCACTGCAATTGCAAGCCATTTGTCTTCAAAGCCTCCACAGAGTTGAAGAGAATGGGATGGAAATAGGGCATATTAAAATGTCACAAAGCACATTGTTCTTGTGGGGATTAAGCCGTATTTCTGAGCAGGTGCCCCCTAGATTACTGCACGCCTTTGGTTAATTCTCAGAGTTTAGCAAAAGTTGATTCTGACAATGTTTGTCAGTGTTCTTATTGATTTTATAGAGGAGAGAATATTTGGAGGTCATCACTCCACTACCTTTGCTGACATCAGTGAAGGTTTAGATATTAGAAACCCCTATTCTTGATGGAGATCTATGCAGTTTCTGTAAAGCCCCGCTCATTTTTTGCATTTGTTGTGACTTCAGGCCCTGTAGTCGTTTGTAAGTATTCTCAGTTATGTCAGCTAGCAAAGCTAGAAGTATTAGCTTACTTTCTTTACTCTTTATCGTATGCTTTGTTAACCAAAAAGCCAACAAATAGATGTAGCTAAAGAAAGATGAGTGATGAAAGTAAGGTAACAAATTGCTGAGTACCTCTCGATCCTACAGAAGGTTGTACATCTGTATATTTTCATGCTTCCCAAAGCACTTGCTGCCAGTAGACATCCATCAGAAAAGTTACCAGAGGGAGGTAAGAAACAATCCACATGGACATTGTTGGTAACAGAGAATGATAGATCTATTGACAAAATAATTTTGCCAAGATAGAGAATATAGTCAATGGTATTGTAATAGCATTATATAGTGACAGATGGTAACTATGCTTGTGGTGAGCATAGCATTATGTATAAACTTGTTGAATTACTATGCTGTGCATCTGAAACTAATGTAACATTGTGTGTCAACTATATTCAGATTTTTTTTAAATGACTTTGCTAGCTCTCCCTTTGAACATTCAAGATGATTAACAGCATTCACATGTGCTTCCTTTCTCTGAGCTTTTTCTGCAGACTGGTATAACTTTGAACATGCTGTTAGCAGGTGATGTATAGCTAATCAAGGACTCAAAAGCTTAGCAAGCAAACACACAGTACTTACTCTTGGCCACTCATTTTCTTTCTTCCTTCCTCCTTGCTTTCTTCCTTCCTCCTCCCTCTCTTCCCTCCTTCTTTCCTTCCATCCTTCCTTCCTGTCTTTCCATCTTTCCCACATTCTCAGATGATAGCTGAGAAGCTGCAATAATATTGAATAAGCTAAACATCTCCACCCCACCAATGGAAGTAATCTTAAAATACCCGCAATGATACATTGTCACCAAATGGTGCTTGAACTAAACCTCTTAGTTCACTCCCTACTCAGAAAGAGTGATGGGAAGATTGCATTAATAAGGATATATTTCAGTAGTCACCTATTAAATATTTCTGCCTAAAGATTCAGGGAATTTTCCAGGGCCAATGTTTGTAACAGTTAACAATTGACAATTTCATCCCAGGTGGTCCCAATTAACAAGACCGATCTGGGCAATCATTTGCTCATTTAATAAGATGTCAACCATTATTCATACCATTTGAAAGGCATGAGTAAGTGATAATGTCACACATTTCAGAGGGAGGACCTACACCCCAGTAAAACTTTCTCATCAACACATATGAAGGATTCAACTTGATCTAAGAAATTCTTTTCCTTCTTATTTGAAATACAAACAGAAATTGGCATGTTCTTTGCTTGGAAATATTAGATGCTGTTTGGCTCATAACTCATTTAAGTAATGACTCTGTTATTTTTCAATATGCTCACTTGGAGGGTGAAACAGGAAAGATAATGCTGGCAAATTAAGAGAATAGAGTCAAATGATTTTAATTGACAGCATGGACACCCTGTAAGTAAACTATCTGGAGCTGACTATACTTGGAATGTCCTTATACAGAGCTCCTACTTTGGATAGCTCTTGATTTTCTCTTTAAACGAGAAAGAATTCGAGAAGGGGCTCGAGGAGATTGGAAGAGAAATGCATGTTGACAGATGGGTGAGCCTTCCAGCGCTCTGCTGCCAGGAAAAATGAGTCCACTGGAGTTGCGATCCGTTTCTTCCACAGTTGCGAGGCGGCTGGAGGCACATTTCACTACTTGTTAGTGCAGACCCAGTCCATTTGCAAACTGTCACGGGAAATAACAATTTGACGTTTAATAATTCATTCATTGCTAAAGCCAATATTTGGGGATGGTATGTGAGGCATCCCACATTTAATAGCGAGAGCTTGAGCTATTGCCTGGCAAGGTCATAACAACGTACTAGTTTTTGAGGCTTGGAGTTTAATAGTACAAAAACAAAAAGGGTGGCTCTTCATATACACATAATGCATGGGAAATGTTGCCCTTTTAGTTTGGCAAAAACGTAAAAACTTCATTTTAAAAATTAGCAATGTGCTAGTGAAAATACACAGTTTATAGGATACTCCTTTCTAGTAGAGCATACTTGTAGAAAAGTTTAAACTGACTCATGTAATGAAGATGGGAAGAGAGGGAGCACAATTTATTTATTTTTTTCTCCATAATATTTTATTGTCAAATTGTTTTCCATACAACACCCAGTGCTCTTCCCCTCAAGTGCCCTCCACCATCACCACCACCTCTTTTCCCCCCTCCCCCTTCCCCCTCAACCTTCAGTTCATTCTCAGCATTCAATAGTCTCTCAAGTTTTGCATCCCTCTCTCTCCCCAACTCTCTCTCCCTCCTCCGTTCCCCCTGGTTCTCCATTAGGTCTCTCCTGTTTTCCTGCTAGACCTATGAGTGCAAACATATGGTTTCTGTCCTTCTCTGCCTGGCTTACTTTGCTCAGCATGACACCCTCAAGAGAGGGAGCACAATTTAAATACTCACTTTGCTAAGAACTTTATGTGTCTTATAACATTAAATCCTCAAAACAAACAAATACCCATTTCACAGGTAAAAAAAAAATGAGGTGATTAAAACACTAATTTAGCTGTTAAAGGTAACACAACTAACTAGTGAATTAACTGTATTTAAGGGTGAGTTTGTCTAATTCCAAAGCCTGTATAACTTCTATTATATCATGCTATTCCTTAAACATTGTAGTCTTATATGATCAAAGATTAAAGGCCATTGGGAAAGTTTTGATGGTTAAAAAGAGAATAAATTTTAAAAAGGATAAGAGATAAGAGTATTACTTCAATGCATGGAGAAGTGCTAAAAATCTTTTCTTATGAATTTTTTTTCTTTAATGCTTTATAACCAGTCAAAAAGAAAAACAAAGAAACCCTGAAGAACACACTAGTTGGGCCCAAATTCTCCAAATTTTGGTCCATAGAACATTAATACTGAAGGTTTTTTTAAAGGATTGTTATTGAACAAAAGGGTTAAATTAGTTTGGCAAGATGCTGGGTGAAACAAAGCTAAACAGATTTCTTCTGTGTTGAACTTTTCCAAGCTTTTTAATGTGTTAAAATGCACGGCAAAGTTCCAAGAGGTACTATGGAAACACAGGTTTCCTAAATGTGTTGTTCCACAGGAACTTTAGCAAATTTGTTCTACAGAACACCAGCTTGAGGAATACCCATCTGTGTTGTTTCAGTGACTGACACCTAGGTGAAGCAAGAGAATCAGGTTTGCTAAGTAAAAGAGGGGCAAGTGCTCAAGCCCCTGAGAGCCAAGGAGATGTCTCCAAAGATGGAGGAGTTTAGAGAATCTAGAACTTCCTCTGACAAACTATTTACTTTATAATTTTGTATAGGGTTGGCTGTACTTGAAGAAATACCAAGGAAGCAGTACTTTTGAAGACTAATCACCCAGCATATAATTTTGTTTTTCTAGACTAATATATGACCACTAATTGCAAACTGGGGTATTGAATTGAAGTGCCATGGGCACTTCAGTGTGACCAGTGACAATTCAACAGCAACTTTCTCCATTGGGTCAGCACATGGCAACAGCTCTCAATAACCAAATGCAGGTGGCCAAGCCTTAGAGCATGCTGATGGAATTATGCCAACCTTGACCAAACTGAATGAGTAGAGCTGCCATTCATTTACCAGTATTAGTCTTATATATAGTTAGAGTAGGCGGTTATTCAAATATCATGATTTGGGCCATCCTGCCCCCAAATATTTTCTCCTCTATACCCCCAAGAAATCATAGTGCCTGGAAATTGTTCACTGAAGACATATTTTTGGGGTTAAGTATTGCTTCCTCAAGACATCCATTTAGAAATTAAAATACCTCCAGAAGAGAAACATAAATTCTGTATCACAATTTATTTATGAGATATTTTTCTTCTGGGATAAGAAGAATGGGGTCCCATATATGGAAATGGGATAATGGGTTGTTGTAGAATACCAAAGAAAAACCTTAGCTACTTCTTAATTTGATCATAGGCACTAAGCCAAACAAAAAAATGCCTCCCTCAATCCTTTCTTTTTCCTCTTCTCTAATAGCCAGTGACCTCTATGGCTGTGGATAGAAAATCAGCAATCTTGACATTCTAGTTTCATGACCAATGTAGAAGGAGGCATAAATCACAGTGTTGATAAAAGCTCTGCTCTAGTTGTCATTTGGAAAGCCTCCCAAATATATATTTGTGGAGGGAATTAAATCCATGGTATAACTAAGGGCTAAAACATGTGATACTAACTATAAAGATAACAAAACAGTCCAATGAAGAAAAACGAGTGTAGACTGGAACAATCCGGAAAACTTACTGGAAGAGGGAAGACTTGAGCTGACTTTTTGAGTCTCCAAACCCAGAATGAGATACAGAAGTTATAGTTGTTTCATAGGATCAAGCAGAGCTAGCAAATTGGTTTCATCTTGTGCTAATTCCAGAAAATAGATAGTGGCTGCTGCTGCCTGGAGCACTGTGTTGAGAAGGATGCTGAAAGTGCTTCCAGGCTTGGCATAGAAGAGTGCCATGATCAATTAAGTGATATCTGCCATGGGCTACAAACATCTTATCTGGTTATGGAAGCAAAAGCTCTCCAAGGACAATTTTGAACTGATAGTGTTAAGATCAAACATCTGAACCCCACCTGAGCTAAAATAAATCAATAGAATATATTCTCCACCACTGGGAAATTCTTATCCTCTACAGTTACAGAATTTTAAATGGGGAATCTCCATAACCATCATTCAGCATTACGTCTTTTAACAGGTAAGCAGGTGTCACTTTGTAACATGGAAAATTTTAATTTTCAGTTTAGTTGAGTTTAATGGTTTAAAAAATAATTAACACGGGCTTGGATAAAAAAATTATGTATGCAGTGAGAATGTTAAAACACAGCCTGCTTAAATGTCTACCTCCGTTTGGTGCCAATTTCTGGTTCCACACCAGATGGGCCTACTAATGGCTGTGGTTCTCTGGGTTCTAAGAGGAAATGGAGACAGAGAACTTCTTAATGCTTCTCCTCACTATCCTCAGCATGACTCTTCTCATAATTACATCTCCTCAAAATTCAAAGAATTCTAAGTCTTTTTCAGTATGTCCTTGGTATTTATGAATCTAAGATTATATTTAAATATATTTTGTTGGGTGAGTTTTGCTTTAATCCCCAACAAATTGTCCTGTTTCCCTTTAAGAGAACACTTTGCATTCTGTTGTCATAGCAACAAAATGTGCCAGTGGGCCGAAAAACTGACATTTCCCCCTGATGTTTATTATTCAGGATGCAGACACCATTTCCCCCATCACCTACATCAGCACTAAAGGGTCTCTCCATTTAAATGTAAATTGACCATAAAAAGATAAAAGACTCCAATTTTACTGGCTATGAAAGATGTCTGTCTTTGGTATGCCTTTTTAAAAAAAATTATTTCTACAGTGCTACGATTCAATACTTTCCTAAAGAAGATGCTCTTTAAAAGTTGAAAGGACATTTACCATTCCACCAAAATCTGGGACTTTTCTTATGCACATAATATGTCAAAAGAGAGGGAAAATTGTTCCTACCAAAAGAAAGAATAACCATGACTAACATTTATACATGTAGATTTACACTTTTAAAGTATTTGCGCAAACAACTCAACCAACTCTTTCTTGTGGACACTAGACAGGCTCAAAATGCAATGCCTTCTCAACAGTCTTCAAAACAAGGTCACACAAAACGAGCCTGCTTCTAGTTTAGAAATAAGACATTCACACTTCTTTCCTGAGAATTCATAAAAGGGTGGTTTCCTATGCAGATAGGTCTCTGTGAGACCATAAAAAGTAGGCTTCTAAGTAGCCTCATGCAACCACTCTTTCCTCAGACAACCTGATCAGCACACGATTCATTCTTTCCAGAATATGGATCCAAAGAAGGTAAGAGCATTAGCCTATGCTATAGTTGTATGATGTAAAACCTGAAAGCAAATACATTCAGTGAATTTCTCTTTCTTTGTTTATTTATATTTTTAGACCTCTTAAGTAAACAAGGAATGATCCTTTTATTTTTCAGTATTTGTGAAATCTAATAAGTAGGTCTGAGAATTTGAACATAAATGTATATTTACTGAAAGACTAAATACTTGTATGAACTTGAAGAATGTTTTCTTGAAAGCTTCGGAAATTTTTTCCAAGGTTAACTCCAACTCCAAGTCATTAGAATTTTGAAGTAGTTTCACATAAGTAGAGTGATCCTACAAATAGAGGCTGTGAGTAGAAAATAGAAATTACCCTCATTTCTCTTCATTTGGAATTTAGAAAATTCCAAATTCCTAGGTGCACATTCCTGCCTCAGTAATAGAAATCAAAACAAGTGTTTGCTCTTTCTTTTTTTCCTTCTTGGTTGTTGATGCTCCTGTAAGACCTTAAGTTTTATCCTGGAAGCATCAGTGATTACATTGGCAAGATGGTGTGGCGATACAGTTAGATGCTCAAGCAGTAAAATTAGACACACCTTGTTTTGAGTTCTTGCTATGCCACTCACTGTCTATGTGATACTGGGAAGATAAACTTACCCTCTCTGGGCCTCAGTTTTCTCACCAGTAAAGTATATATCTTATATTAGTGTTCATTTCATTTATCCTTGTGAACATTAAATAACATATTAAGTGTTTAGCCCAATATCTGCCGTACAGAAAATGTTTACTGAATGTCAGGTAATTCAGAAGCTAAGCATGAATTTCCCCTGGGATGTCATTTCAACCAAGTCCTTGATATGAAGTTATTTATTGATATTTGCCTCTTTGATTTTCTCTACAAAGAGGGATGGAAAGGCCATTACAAGGCATCAAATCATTAAATCTGTCAGTGAATGATTTTCACCACAGCCCCAATAGCTTCATAGAACCAAAATAGAGGAGCGCTTAAGAGTCACCTAGTTAGAAACTTTCAGATATATGTAGTAATCTTGATCTTAAAAATCAGTAGTAAAGAATTATATATTCAAGCAACCTTTTCTTAGATCTAATTGGAAACCCTCTGGCTAATATTTAAAAGAATATCCTCTTTTTTCTTTGAGGATGAAGAATCACTAATCTCCATGATTGTTTTAATAATCTTTAACAGAGCCAGAATTTAATAAAAAAATTATGGGTATCAGATTTGGAAATGGTACATATTTGCGAGTTGAAGAATTCATTGTAAAGATGGGGGGAAAACAATGTCATGAGAATTAACATCCCCAAGGTCATGCAGTTTAGTGAATGTTGGACTCAGCTTGGAACATAAACCTCCTGGCCCCCAATCCATTCCATGAAGCACGAGCTCTGTGGTAGACATCACTAGGTGTCTTAATGTGGGTTATCCTGTTAGAAGATCCTGGACCAAGAACACGGGTACAGATATTTTATGTGGGAAGTGATCCTAAGACATGTAAGCAAGACAGAGAAGGGAGAGAAGCCAATAAAGTACATGCTATTGAGTTGGTTACCCTATGAACAAGATGAGTTCAATCCCTTTGGAGACCTTGAAAGAAATCATTCAGAAAGCACCTCAGAAATTTCATTCTGAAGGATTGGATGTTTGGAACTTTTGTCCACTGACACCCTGTTCTCCACTTGTTAAGGACTAGCCTCAATCACTTTAACTTCATCACCTTCCCAAGCTATACCTTTGTGTGAGTTGAGCAGCCATCCAGCATTTTGGAGATAGCTCTGAGGTGCAAAAATAGAGAGGCCCTATAGAGTGTTTGGGGTGAGATAAACTGTCCATTATAGCTGTGCTGAAGTCAGGTAGGCCATGAGAATGTCACATGGGACAATGCAAGTGTCTGCTATCCTACTGTTCACCACTATCAATCATCTTCTCTTTCTCAATAGAGAAGGGAAAGACTACATTTCTCAGCTTTTATGTAATAGGGTAGAGCCATGTGAAAATAAAATATGAGCAGTAATACCCTATGACATCTGGTCTGAAGCAATTAAAACTTATGTGTAATTGTCCAGTACCTCTTCTTCCCTGCCTTGGCACTCATGAAGGAGGCCTTGAGAAGACAAGTCCAAAAGGCCAAATCACCTGAATTGCAGAGTCATCATATGGGGGACAAATACCTTTAGGAGTCATTTAGGACCCATAGTGGACTCTGTCTAAACAAGAAATAAACTTTTGTTGTGTTAAGCCACTGATATTTGTGATCTTGTTTGTTACTGCAACATACTTAGCCTATCCTGACTAATATAGGCTCTCCCCTCTGCAAGTCATATATCTTAAGGTATTTCTGAAGTTGTAAGTATGTGCAATTGTGAAACATCTCATGTTATCTCACCTATTCTCCATGATGATCATCAGTATATTTTTACAGAGACTGGTCAAGATTAGGGCTGAAATCTGTGATCAGAGTAGAAAGTAAATCTTATGTAGAAATATGTATTCTTAATCTCATTATCATTATCTCATCATTAAGATAATCAGCCTCAGTCAAACTGTAGATTGACTAATAAAACTGCTCTGCTGTGGTTCTAATAATGGCACCCAATGCCAGTACTGCAGTACAGGATTCCATCACTGGTTCATTTGTCTATACATTAAAAACCTCTGCTTTTTTTTGATATCATGATAGTCTATACCTTTTTAAATGTTTATTTATGTTTTTTGAGAGAGAGTGTGAGTGGGCTAGGGGCAGAGAGATGAGGGGAGAGAAAAGGGGAGAGAGAGAGAGAGAGAGAGAGAGAGAGAGAGAGAGAATACCAAGCAAGTTCCACGCCATCAGCGCAGAGCCAAACATGAGATTTGATCTGACAAACTGTGAGATCATGACCTGAGCCAAAATCAAAAGTCATACGCTTAACTGACAGCCACCCAGGTGCTCCTAGGCTATGTCTTTTTAAAACCACTTCCCTCATGAGAACATTTAGAGCATCTTTATTAGACAAGATTCAAGATGTTCAAAGACACTGATTACAGAGGTGCTATAATTATATATCATATTATATATGATATGTATCATATATAATATAGTTATTTCCCCACTGAGTTCCTTTACATCATTCTCCTTATTCCTTCTATTGAGAGAAAACATACTTCCAAGCATTGAGAGCCATGCCTACAAGGCTTTCTGGTGATGTACTCATAGCAGAGAAGCACATGTCTCAAACATCTGGTTTGGATTCACGTCCTTGTAACACCTGTGTATTTACATGGACTTTGCCAACTCAGCCTTGATGGTTTCTGTTCCTATTGAGGTATATGACTCTGACCAAACCTCTGAATTTACTTTTTCTTCATAGGCCAGGTTTTGGTTATCTGTCTCTGTCAGGCCTGTCCTTTACTTTTCTACTTCTACTCAGCACTGACATCAGTGCAGCAAATTATACTAATGAGACAAAGATAAGGTACTCAGTGAGCATTTTACTTCCATCATGGCATCTGGAGGTTTCTCAGATACTTGGATATTACTCCCTGTCCCAGCAGTATTTGTGCAGGAGGCAGTTTTGGTAAAGAAATTCCAATGCACATTTGCAAATGTCATGTAAAAGTATCTCAGAGTTTCAAACTGGAAGATGACTGTGCCAGCATGCATTTCTTTTTTCTCCCATTTACTCTGAGGAGTAAATTGGCCCATGTATTATAGAGCCCTTTACCTACATGAGCATGGCCATTCCCATTGGGCAAAGCAAAGGAAGGGTGTTCAATGATCAGATTTCCTTCAAAATGATTCAGCATATTTGGGCCTAATGGTGGTATTTAAGTCATGTTCTTTCTTACGCTATAATTAAATTACCTTTAATTAGCTTGTCTTCTACCCCACCCCCATCCTCAGTGCTTCATATAATTGCTGTGCTTTGAGTTTCCTTTTATTCTAAAAACCTGAGTCATCTCATAAAGGAACTACTAACATGGTTGTTAAAATCACACTGAAAGACACTGTATACTGAATAACTGGCAGAGATCAGGAAAAGAGAGGAGGAGGAATCATGAAGGTTTATTGTGTTTAATTATAATGCTTTAATTTCTTATTTATTCACTGGATGTCTATTATGTGTGACACAGTTCTAGGCACAGTCAGTGATATGAGTCATATAAAAAATACACTCATAGTTCTCCAGAAAAAGACTGTGTGTGTGTGTGTGTGTGTGTGTGTGTGTGTACACATGTACTGAAATGATAGGAAAGAATTCAGAAAAGTTTCCAAATTTCCGTTCAAACTGAGTCTTGAAGAAAAAATATTTCTTCTGGTCTAGATAGGACAGTGGTGAAATATTTTAGGCAAAGGGAATAAATAGCACAAAGGCAAGGTGGAAATGAAAGTAAGTACTTCAGGTTGGCTGGGGCACAGGGTCCATGAAGGGTAGTGGTTGGTAAGACTACAAGGGCAGACTCAGAACCAGATCACAGAATTCCCTGAGTGACAGACTAAAGAATGTTGACTCAATGCAGGAAGTCATGACATGGCACTGATGAGTTTTGAACTGGAAAGCCATATGATGTGACCATACTTTAGGATGGTTCAGCTGGAAGCAGTGTATGTAATGAATTACAGTTGCAAAGAAATATGTGGGGAAGGGGAGGAATCACTGCAAATAAAAGTGGAGGCATATCACACACACACACACACACACACACACATACACATATGTGTGTGCCTACCTTTAACTCATACATATTTAATTATATAAACTCAACAGAAAAAGGAAAATAACACTTTGAAAACATTGTGATATTTTTTGTACACGCTTTGACTCAAGAAATTGATACCCTGCGGTGAGCATGAGAGGGGAGCAGGGGTAAGCTGTTTCTTCAGCACGTCTCTCAGTTCTTCTGGAACTCTCATATTATGAGTATCTCACCACGCAGAGCACGATTCTATAATTAAAACATATCCATTTTTTAATTTGGTGTAACATTGCTCTTCAACTCAAGACAATTACTTTATCTCGTGCTCAAAAGAGGAGTGAGCCATTCCAATCCTAAAGCAACTGTTGGCCGCACTGGATCATTTGCAACATGATGTCTGTTTCCGAAGTGATGGGTTCTTAAGATTGTTTTCAAGTGTTTGTCTTATGCACTGATGTTTATACCCTAAACTCTATAAAATTTGTGATTCCAGCATCTTGTGATTACCTAAATGATATGTAATGGGGTATGGGACCCTGAGTGAACCTGGTGGAATAGGGAGAAAAAGAGAGAGATCAAAATGATTTCTATATCAGAAATATCATCTACAGTAGTTGTTCAGCGAATTGATAAGTTCTAATTTTTTAAATATGTTTTAATGTTTATTTACTATTGAGAGAGAGAGAGAGAGAGAGAGAGAGAGAGAGAGAGAGAGAGAGAGAGAATGTGAGTGGGTGAGGGGCAGAGACCTTGAGGGGGACACAGAATCCAAAGCAGGCTCCAGGCTCTGAACTGACAGCCAGAGCCAGACTCAGCTCGAACTCACAAACTGTGAGTTCATGACCTGTGCCAAAGTTAGATGCTTAACCGACTGAGTCACCCAGGCACCCCTGATAACTTCTAAATTTGAGGCCTGGGTAACATATAAAAATATGGGACTTGAGAGAAATACCAGATTGTTGGGGGAGACATAATGAAATGAACCTTGGGAAAGTTTAATTTGAAGAGACATCCAGATTTCTAACAGAAAGTTGTAAGAAGGTACCTGGACCTAAGTCAGTGGTTCATAAACTTTGCCACACTGGAATCACTTGGGGTGTCTTTTAAAATAATAATGTTTGGTTATCATTATTTACCTAGTATTGTGTACAACCTTGGCATTGAGAGTTTTAAAACGTCCCTAGGTGATTCTAATGGGAACCAACTTTTGGGAACCACTGAAATAGGCAGAGATATAGTTAAAAATGAAAACTCATGACTAATATACAGAAAGATGATAATAGAAGCTATAAGAATGTTTGGTAATTGCTTAGTAGGTAATAATAATAGAGGGTAGAATTCTGGAGGATTCCTGTCTCATTATTGGCTATGAGAAAGTATTAAATGATGGACAGCTAGGGTTAAGAATGCAGCCTCTGGCCACAGACAGAATAAAAACTACCAAAGTAATATCAAGGACCCCATATCACCAACATTAATAATTATAATAATTTCTATGTGCCAAGCACTACACTTATTACTTTACATCATTATAATCATCCCCATCATAAGCATCATCATCCACATTATCCAACAGTTATTGAATGACTAGTATGTGGCACCTTACACACATTATTTCATTTAATCTTCATAACAATCCTATGAGGTCCTATTTTATAAATAAGGAAAATGAGGGGCACCTGGGTGGTTCAGTAGGTTAAGCTTCCAACTTCAGCTCAAGTCATGATCTTGGATTTTGTCAGTTCAAGACCCACATCGCGCTCTGTGTTGACAGGTCAGAGCCTGGAGCCTGCTTCGAATTCTGTGTCTCTCTCTCTCTTTCTGACCCTCCCCTGCTCATGCTCATGCGCTCTCTCTCTCTCTCTCTCTCTCTCAAAAATAAACATTAACAATTTTTTTAAAAAAAGAAAAATGAGGCTTAGAGAGATTAAGTAACTTACCCAAATTCTGCCCATTGGCAGAACCAGGCCTTGAATCCATAAATATCTGACTATTGAGCCTGAGATGTATTTATTATGTTCCTACCAGTTTATGTAAGTACCTTTAGTTATAACAAAAGAAATTGGCATTGATATTCCTAAGCACTTTCATATCCCTTCTTTTCCTTGATTCCTTCAGAGAGACTATTATTGGCCTGATTTTACCAATGAGAGAACTGACTCCCACAGAGATTATGTGACATCCTTACGGTCACACAATTTTAGTGGTAGAGCCTGAGTTAGGTTGGTACAGATTCATAGATTTTGTACAATTTCTTACTGAAAGATTTCCATAACCCACCACCCCTCCCTGACTAGTTCAAATGTCTGTCTTCTGTGTTCTCAAGGCACTCTGAGGTTTCCATTATCAGAGTATTTACCATATTCCTTACCTGTCTCCCTCATTAAACTATGAGCTTAGTGAAGACAAGACTCTTCCTTCTATTTCTCAGTCTTGTGTCTAAAGCCTTAAAAATGTACCTAGCATCTAGTGGGTATTCAAAAAATATGGGTTAAAGTGAATTTGAATTTATTGAAGCCCTTCTAGATAGTCTGTGGGGAATAGAAAAATGAGGCCAGCAGTCCCTATCCTCTATCTACACAAGCTTAAAAATAATGGTATTATTTACTTTATGCACTATAACAGTCTTCAAAACAGTTGCAAGAGCAGATAGGGCTATTGTGTACAGCCACAGAATTTTCTAGCTTCTGCCACATGAAACCCAGAAGCTTTCTCTCCATTTTTGAGCCCCAGGCTACTGTGACTGGACAGCACAAATGGGTAAAACAAAGGGCCAGTAATGAAGCCAAAGTAAGTGTTAGTTTCCCAGGTAGGAAATTGACTACATTCTCTATTAATTATTATTGATTTGGGAAAAGAAAAGGAAAAGGAACAAGGTGTCAAATTGGGTTTACTATGAAATGAGCCTAAAACAGAGATGAAGGGTTTCACATTTGTGAGTTTGTCTAAATCCCTGGTGTGAACTAGTTTTCTAATAATATGATTTTTTTCCCAAAGCAGAGGGCACATTTATAAGAAAGTGAGATAATAAAGGTCCTATTCAATTTGCCTCCAGTTTGTATTGTGTATGGGGATGCAAACTATGGACAATATGGACCCTGCCCCTGGGGAGAATTCCAGCCGAGACAAAGAAACTGGTCTGAAATGAAACCACCTAAACTAGCCACTAAAGAATGATCTGAGAGCAACTGCATAAAGATGCCAAATGTATACATAAATGTAGTAGTGGAATTAAGTATTAGAAAGAGCAGAGAAGGGACTAAAGGAAAAACCATGACTGTGGGCAGAGTCACAAGAGAAGAAGGTAAATTGAGGTAGAGACCTGATTTGGGGCTTACTGAAGCAACAACACTCAGGCACCCTGAATCCTACTGACATTTTCATTTAAGGCAACTTTCAGGAAGAAATAGGGAAGGATTTTATTATGGCCCCAAATGGGGAAACAACTTTTAGCATCAAGGGAAAATTAGTAAAATTAATGAAATGGTAAGAGAGAGCATTGGCACTTGTGGGCTTGTGAAACAAAATTTCAGGAAGAGTTCAAGTTCTGTGACTTTCTCTGCTGCCTCAGAGAAATGTCTCTGAATGCTGGATCCTATACTTTATTGCCAGAACGCCCACCAGTCTGCAGTGGGCTTGGTTTATGCTAAGCAAAGGAAGAAAATGAACTCCCAGAAATTCTGCAGGAACCATTTTAATACTAAAATTTTACATGTTGTGATAAATTTTAAAAAAGAACAGGAATTTGTGCCACTGTTTTTCAATTTTTGCAAAGCAGGTCAATTCGGGGAATGAAAGTACAAGTAGTCATGAAGGAACAGGAAGATTTGGAACACAGATTTCAAAGGACCCAAAGTAGGAAATAAGGCAGATGACTCATCATGTCAGGGTTTTCATAGGAAATTATAAATTGGAACAATCTTCCGCATAATCTGAAGTATGCTGCAGAAGGTATCAGGCCCAGACACCTAGGAACAAAGCTGACTTGCTGCCACCCACTTAAAGCAAATGTAAAATGACTGGCAGGCAAAATGTAAATTGTCAAGGGCATCTTTCACCACCCATAAGGGGACATTTTGGGAGCTCCAATTTTCCCTTTGCTAGAGAACAAGAAACCTACTCCTCTCCATCCTACTTCACCTACCCCTTCCCAGACACATGTTAGAATGACCTTGCTGTATTGGAATCTGCATCCTCTTTGAAAACACTAATTCAGATATCTCACCCTCCAACACAACTTCCTGTTCTTCCAGTTCACGTGCTCACATAGTTCTACTGAAACAGGCCTTCTATTTCATTAAGATCTCCATTGACATCTTCATTTTCTGTCTCTCAGTTCCGTCCTACCTCACGTTCTCCTTACTTGTAATATATCTGATGGTTCATCATAACTACTGACCTTTTGAAAATGCTGTTAATGCTCTTTTCTTTCTCTTCCTTTTTACACCAATAAAATACAACACTGGATGAAATCTACCACTCCTGTCATCTGTGATTGCAATTGAAAGGTTGATAGAGAAAATTCCAGAGCCATAAAAGTTGGGCAATGCTTATACATTTATGACAAATTATCAACTTGGCATTAAACACTGCAAAAGTCTTATTATATTCTTCTGGTAAGTTTGTTCTCTGTCTTTCTGCAAGTACTAGTTTTATTTTTTTCCCTTTCTTCTAACTCACCAGACTTACCTTCCCCCACTGCTTAACTTCCTTCTCCTGAGGATGATCTTGCCTGATATCTCATATCAAAAATATCCCTCTGACATTACCCCATCTTGCATCTGTGATTATGTTTTTCCTCTCCCCTTCAGCTACAATGGAAAAGTAGCCCTCATGCTAACAAAGCCCAGATCCTTCGTATATGCTCTGCTTCCCATCTCATCCCACCTCTCTACAGGACATTTATTATATATAAGTGTTCAAAGATATTTTATTAACTCCCATCTAAAATAATTTTTTTGCTCCCATCTTTCTTCCTGTTATTGATCTCTGTCTATTCTCAACAAAGTCAAGCTTCCCCAAAGAGCTATCTATATACTAACTCCACTTTCTCACTTCCCATTCAGTTTTCCATGGCTTCAGTCCTCATCACTCCACTGAAATATTTCTTGCTTAGGCAGTCCCTATTGACTTCCATGTTGCTAACTCTAGTACATGCTTTTCAGTTCTCAAGTTTTGACATCGATATTTGATTTGATCACTCTGAACATTTGAAATGCCCTAGTTTTCCTTGTGACTTTGTGGTTCTTCCTTCTCAGGCTTTTTTTTTAACCTGTTGTTACAACCTCTCCCTTGAGTTCCAAATATTTACAGAATATTTATATGCTTACTTGGCATTTGATTTCTTATAGGCGCATCAAACTCAACATGTCTAAAATGGGACTTAATCTTTTTATCTCACCAAAAGAGACCTGCCCCTTATCCAATGTTCCTGGTCTATGTAAATAATAGCCCCTGTCTCTCATTACCTTAAAAGAAAATACAAAAGGCTTAATAAGGCCCTGAATTACCAACCACTGAAAACCTCTTCAGCCATGTCTCTGGTTGGCACTCTTTCCGACTCACTAATATCTAGCCCTGACTAGCTTTCTTTTCATTCTTCAAACAGTATTTCTTCAGACTTTGGTGCATACTGTTCTTATGTTTGGAATTTTTTCCATAACTCTTGAATATTCTTTAGACCCAGCTTAAATGTTTCTTATTCAGAGTAGATTTTCCTGATCTAGTTTAAATTAGATAATCTCAGAATTTTTTTACTATAAGTTTCTTTTCATAACTGTTTATTTAACATTCATATCACCTTGAGATTGTTCATTTCATGAGGGCAGGGAATACTTTTTGTTCATCACTGTATGTCTAACTCCTTGTACAGTGGTACTACATGGCAGGTAATTAAAAATAGTTAATGAAGAAATGAGTGACTGAATAATAATAGGACATTAGTGGAATTCTCAATATTAAGAAAAGGGTGTCCTGTGTTACCACAAATTTTAATATACCTCTAAAATTTTTGACCAACTCAAGAAGACACAGTAAAAGATAAAAGGGCTTTAATAATTGGAAAAGAGCTGACAAAATTTTTATTGACTCACTGCCTATTTAGAAAAACAGTGAGTTCCCAGTGAAAAATTAATAGAACCCTTAAATGGTTTCATAAGGTAACTAGTTGCATACTAAATATATAAAGCAAATATTTTTCCACTAGAAATAAGGTAAACTATAGAAAAGATTTATTTCAAATAGTAAGAAAAATACTTAGCAATCAAGTTTAAATAACTTCAGGTTGTAGATGTCAAAGCAAAGATAATTTGGTCAGATGCTCATCTCTGAAACCAGCTGAATCCAATGAGGAAAGCAAAAAATAGAGAAAAAGTACATTCTCAATAAAAGTAAGATACACACAAAGCTCAGATCCACAATCTATGAATAAGGTTGTCCAATGCAGAGAAAATTTGAACTGGTTGAATGAGAAAACCAAGAATAAACACAAGTCTCAGTGCATCTTTGGTAACATGGAAGGTTCTATAAAAAGGGATGCACCTCCTTACAGTCCAAACCAATAAATAGTTTCTTAAAAATAGTCAGTGTGTTCCTGAGCTCTGTTAAACCTGTGGAATGGCAGAGGAATAAGGGCTGAATGAGGATATGTACAGACACAGGTGAGATGAGGGAATAAAGGTCATTGGCAGTCAGCTCTGCAATATAATTATTTACACAGAAAACCTATAACACACAGGTCTTATTGCTAGCCAGTCAGCATTCTAGGGATTCTCAACTGAGTGTGGTACAACCTTCCATTCCCTAGGGCAAGATTTCTTAATCTCAACACTACTGATATTTTTGTACCACATAATTCCTTGTTGTGGGTGGCATCCTGTGCTCTCTAGGGTGTTTAGCATTATCCTTGGCCTACCCAGTTGGAACAATAAAAAATATCTCTAGATACTGCCACATGTCTCTTAGCAAACAAAACCATTTGGGTTGAAAACACTCACTGCTAGAGGACATTTGTAAATGTGCGTGTGGGGAGGGGGGTTAGAGTATCATAATGACTGAGAAGGGGGTGTTGCTGGCACTTAGTGTGAATACATATATATTTTAACCTTTCATTTGTTCTTCTGCCCCATCCAGAAGCAGAAGAGTGGCCCCTTTTCTAATGCAAATTTCCAAGCCTAGTCAGGACCTGAGCTGAAGAAAAAAGTTTAAAGTTGGATGTAAGAAAGAAATTTTATTTAGATTGTATTGAGCCTTTTAATACCTAAAAATTAGATGTTTTTATTAATACCCTAGAGTGACCAAAAAGCTATTATATCTACCCAATATGTCACTCAGGGGCAAGAAATAAATGCCCAATAAAGCATGCTTGAAGACAGTGGTGAAAGATAAATAAAATTGATTATTATCTTCATTAGCTCCAGACCATTTGATAATTAAGTTGTAAAAAGAAGACCTGAGTATACACATTGAAGGGGCTCATGGGATTCCAAAGAAAGATTGATGTAGAAATATTAACAGAACAAATCTTTGTAAAATTACCTGTCTGCAAAATCAAACAAAGCGTTCTATTGACATTCATGCAAAATAATCACTTATAATGGAAATAAGAACTTATAAATGGAAATAAGGTCTCAAGCTTCCTGCTAAAATTTTGTAGAATAACATTAAGAAAATCTTCAGGGAAAGATAATGTGACTCAAGAATGGTATGCCCATGTAAGCCTTCAAATATAAAGGTAATTGAGAACCATTTTAATGTGTAAAAACACAAGAAATAGAGTAGACATGAGCAATTCTGAAAAATACTTAAAGTCAAAATCAAGGCAAACTAGAAAAGGATGGGAAAAAATGTAAAGGGACTAATAGCCTTAAATCTGTTAAGTATAGAACTACCATTAAACAATGATTGGAATTTTAGAACACACAAACTTATATGCTTATATACATATAGAAAAATTAGTAAAAAAAAAAAAAGCAACTGTTAACAATGACAGATGATAGAAGGAAGCAAGCAATGCTAGTTGCCTATTAATATCTATTCTCCATTTCTTTCTTATTAGCAAAACTCCGCTTTTATTTGGGAAAGCAATGCATCCAGTTAAAATATTCACTTTCCCAGACTTTCCTTCAGTCTTAGCTGGGCATATGATCTAATTCTGGCCAATTAGATATAAGTAAAAGTTTCTAGATGATGCTTCCAGGAAAGCTTAAAGGGACAGACTCAGTTGGCTAACATGCCTTTTACTCCTTGTTCCTCCCTATAACATAAACTTGAGACTGGCGGTTTAATACCATGAGTTGACAAGAATAAAGGTGAATGCTACATGCTACATGCTTAGGAAACAGGGTAAAAAAAAATAAGAAAGAAGCCTGGGTCCCTGATGGCTTCTCCAGACTGCCAACTACCAGAGTTCTTACTTCATAGAAGGGAACATGGCCCTGTGTATGTAAGCAACTATTAGTAAGCTATTCCATTATTTGCAGACAAATGCATTCTAAAATCATATTGGGGGAATAGAGATACAGTATTATAAGGAAGATATACTTCCGTTGTACATTTTTCTGTACTGTTAATGGGCTTTTCCATGTGAATATCTTACTTTGCTTAAGTTATTTTTAATCTAGAAAGTAGTAATAAAAAATGAGTACTAATAAATGAATTCAGAATATATATAACAAACGTGTGACCTTACTGAAGCACATACAAGAATGTATTCACACATGATGAGTTAAAAAATATTAGTTATCCCACAGAAAAACTTAAAATATATTTTTCTTTCAAATTTACAAAAAGTTTTCAGAATTCATCTGGAAAAATAAACATAAAAATAGTCAATAAAATTTTGCAAAGGATGAATAATGAAGAGGCTGTTAAATCACCTGGCATCAACATATATTTTAAAACTCTAATAATTAGGACAATAAGATATAAATACAAGAATAGACATGCATATCTATATGACATTATAAATGTCTCATAAAGAGATCTTAATCTGTAGGAAAATGGAGTATATGACAAAACACCATCTCAAATCAATGAAGAAAACAGGAATTTTTCAATGATGATGCTGGAATAGTTGGTTGCCAATTTGGAAAATTAAAAAAATTAGGTTTCTTAGTTTGTACCATCCACCAAGAATAATTACAACTGGATTTGAAATATTACTTAGAGACTTCCACTTCTAGCAAAAAGGTGTACGAACTTCAATGACAAAATAAAACAAGAATTTTTTTTAAATTCATGGTTGTACTCAAAAAAAAGAAGAAGCAGTGGGTGACAGAAGCAAAAAAGAAGTAGGAAAAAGCTCACAAGCTGATTATCAAAAATCTTTGAGAATAAAGAAAATTTGAGCAATCCAATAGAGAACATGAAAGGGAAAAGAGTAAATTTAAAAAGCATGGTAAATGGAAAAGGTAAAATAAGATGGCAAACATAAATTCAAGTATATCAGTAATCACAATAAATATTAATTGACTAAACTATCAGGTTGAAAAATACTCATAAAAAGCAATTTTTTTAAGTCAGCTATGTGTTATTTACAAGAGGCCTGCCTAAAACTTTTGGCAATATAATGCCAAAGTCAAGGATGGATAAAAATAGATGACTCACAAAATCCAACGTGGGTCATCTCTGAAAAGTTAACTTTAAAGTAAACAACATTGGAGGAGCTTGGGAAAATGGTGGAGTAGGAGGATGCTAAGCTCACTCTGTCCATGTTTACAACTAGATATCATCCATATCAGGTCAATAAACTGGAGAGCAATCTGAAGACTAGCAGAACAAACTCCACAACTAAATAGAAAGAACAAGCTGCATCCAGAAGGTTAGGAAGGTCAGAAAGGTGGAGGGAAGTTATCCACAGGAGGGAGAAAGCTGCACATGCAGAAGGCAGAGAAATGGGCCCTCATATCAGGGAGCTCACACAGGAAAGACTTATCCCCATAAAGTCTGGCTTTAAAAACAAGAGTAGATGAATTCTGTGAGTTTGTAAAACCAGTGGTACTCGGACCCCGGAGCTTTAAATGTCAGCTGACTTGGCGCTGGACAAACCAGGAAGATGAGTAATAGCTAGGTTGCCACCCTGCACAGAGAGGCAACATAAAAAAGGCAGTTGATACCAGGGGGCAAACAGGAAACAGATATGTTCATACTGATTTCAGAACAGGTATGGGACTTCTTTGAAAATGAGGGAGCCAACAGGCGCCCTTTTCCTTCCCCACTTCCCAGCATAAACACAGAGCTACCTAGAGAAGGGAGCTCTGCACAGACACTTCCTCCCTAAGCTGCTAGCAGTGCACCATGTCCACAAGTTCTTCTGAGAACTCACCCACTCCAAGCCTGCTAGCCTCGATCCTGGGCTCAGGACAAATTATGTTAAAGTCTTGTGCATATCCCACCCAGTTACCATCTTACACTGAGTCCAACCTCATGCCCCTTGCCACTCCTATGTGCAAGCCCCCAGCTACTGCAGTGCTTCAGGAGATCTGGTATAGGACTAGCCGCCCGGCACAAATTGTGCTAACACTGCTGCCCCACTCCCAAGTTCCCTGCGGGCATGCCCACTCAGAGCTGACCTGCCTGGGTCCCACTGACACCACACAGAGCAAGCACATCCCACAGCATGCAGAGAGTCAGTGCAGACAACTTTACTGAAATAAAAAGTGACTCAGATGCAACAGCAAGGCATAAGCAGCACACATAGGATACTCTTCTGAAGTGCCAGGTGCTGGTAAACAGGGGACACCACACTGCAGGGCACTCCATGATCTCCTCTTCGTAAAGTCACTACTTTCAAGACCTGCAGACTTAGTTTACTTTCTAAACACACAGAAACAGACACAGAGAGACAGACAAAATGGGGAGAAAATGAAATTTATCCCAAATGAAAGAACAGGACAAGGCCATCACCAGGGATTTAAGCAAAACAGATATAAGTAACACATCTGATAGAGTATTTAAAGCAGTGATTATGAGGGTACTCACCGGACTTGAAAAAAAAGCGTGGAAGACATGAGGGAGACCCTTAACAGAGAGATAAGGAATATCATAGCAGAGGTAAAGAGCTCAATAAAATGAGAAGAAAAGCTAGATGAAATGAATAGCAGGCTGGAAAAAGCAGAGGAACAAATTAATGACCTAGAAGAGAGAGTAATGGGAAGTAATCAAGCTGAATAAAAGAGAGAAAAAATAATTACGCAGAACAAGAATAGACTTAGGAAACTCAGTGACTCCATCAACCATAATAACATTCATATTATAGGAGTCCCAGAAGAGGAAGAGAGAGAAAAGGGGGCAGTTTATTTATTTGAAGAAATATCTGAAAACATCCCTAGTCTGGGGAAAGAAACAAATGTCCAAATCTAGGAGCCACAGAGAACTCCCATCAAAGTCAACAAAAGCAGGCCAGCAGCAAGATATATTGTCATTAAATTTGCAAAATACAGTGATAAAAAAAATCTTAAAAGCAGCAAGATAAAAGAAGAGAGTAACTTACTATGGAAAACCCATAAATCTAGCAGGAGACTTTTCAACAGAAACTTAGCAAGCCAGAGGCAGTGGCATGATATATTCAAAGTGCTGAATGGGAAAAATCTGCTTCCAAGAATACTCTATCCAGTAAAGCTGTCATTCAGAACATAAGGAGAGATAAAGAGTCCCAGATTCTTTATCCCAGCAATCAACAAAACTAATAAGCAACTTATGGAATTGGAGAAGATATTTGCAAATGACATACCCAATAAATAGCTAGTATCAAAATATATAAAGCACTGATACAACTCAATACCCCAAAATCAAATAAATTAAAATTGGGCAGAAGCCATGAACCAACATTTATACAAAGAAGACATTCAGTGGCCAACAGACATGAAAAGATGTTCATCATCACTTACGTTAAGAGAAATGCAAATCAAAACCACAATGAAAAATCACCTCACACCTGACAGAATGACTGAAATCAATAACACAAGAAACAAGAGCTGGAAAGAATGCAGAGAAAAAAAGACACGTGTGCACTGTCAGCAGGCACGCAAACTTGTGTAGTTTGGAAGTTCCTCACATAGAACTACCCTAGATTCACTAATCACACTACTGGATATTTACCCAAGGAAACAAAAACACTAATTAAAAAGGATACATGCACCCATACAGCATTCTTCGGAATAGCCAAACTATGGAAGCAGCCCGTGTTTTTATCGATTGGTGAATGGACAAAAAAAGTGTATATACTCAATGGGATATTATTCAGCCATAAAAAATGAATGAAATCTTACCATTCACAACAACCTGGAAAGAGCTAGGGAGTGTAATTCTAAGTGAAATATGTCATTCAGAAAAAGACAAGTACCAAATGATTTCACTCATATGTGGAATTTAAGAATCAAAACAAATGAACAAAAGGGAAAAGAGACAGAGCAAGAGAGAGAGAAACCAAGAAACACACTCTTAACTATGAGAACAAACTGATGGTTACCAGGGTGGAGGGATGGGCAGGAATGGGTTAAATAGGTGATGGGGATTAAGGAGTGCACTTGTTGTGATGAGTACCAGGTGGTGTATGGATCCTTGAGTCACTATATTTATCCTTGAAACAGATACAACACAGTTAATTAACTGGAATTTTAAAAAACTTACAAAAAATATAAACAACATTATAAGGACTAAAATGTATTGTTATATAATAGTAAACTGATCAGTTGACTAGAAGATAAAATAATCATTAAGTTTCAGGAACCAAAAAATATAATGTCAAATAAATATGAAGAAAAAACTGATGGATTGGGAAGAAAAATTGACAAATCCACAGTTATAAAGGAATATTTTAATATTGCTCTCTCACTAACTGATCAATCAAGGAGACAAAAATAGTAAAGCTACAAAAAAATTGAACTACACAATTAACAAGAATTTGATCTAACTGACATATATATTACGTCACACAAAGCAGTGAGAAAATATAGTCTTCTCAAGATTAGTGGGTAATATATAAACAGTGAACATGACTAGATTGAACCCCAGCTTTAAAACACCAAAGTACAAAACAAAACAAAAGCCCCAAACAAAAAAAAGCATATATCACACCAACCAGTTTCTATGAGCACAAGACAATACCAATAGAAAGCATACAAAAAAAAGAGGACCTACTCATATATATATGAGTGTGTGTATATATATATATATATATATATATATATACAAAAATGTATATATACACCTATACATATATACATACATTGAGTAGTATACATGTGTGTGTGTGTGTATATATGAGTGTATATATATATATAGAGAGAGAGAGAGAGAGGCAGGAGATGAATTCATATGTATGTATATGTGTGTGGGTGTATACATATATATATATAGAGAGAGAGAGAGGTAGAAGATGAATTCATATGTACATATATGTGTGTGTATGTATATATATAGAGAGAGAAAGGCAGGAGATGAATTCATATGTAAGTATACATGTGTGTGAATACATATATATATAGAGAGAGAGGGAGAGGCAGAAGATGAATTCATATG